>NW_009229418.1:13959-44053 GCF_000690835.1 Fulmarus glacialis
GGACTAACTTGGTTTTCCTTTTTTACTGGGCAGCTAAAGCAATGAGATGCATAGGAGGGAACAGAGCCCTAAAACCAGACTCACAGTACTGGATTACAGCTGTCTTAGACTTGCTTGGACTTCATATACTGTTGTAGTTCACAGTTTGCCTGGCATGGTGCAGAGAGAACCATATGGTTGTAATTAGTGGCTATATGTGCTTCGGTTACTAATAATAGCCCTAGGTGCCTGAAGGGGTTTTGTGGTTTTAGTTTACAACTATCTACATTCATCTCTGGTGAAAGGCCTTTGTTGCTTATTCCTCTCTCTTCTTTTTGGTGAGTCACACCACGGAATGGATGAACAAGTAGAAAATCATTATCATTGAATCAATCAGTGCTTCAGAATCTACAGGAAAGCACGTGTGTTCATATGTAAGCATATATATGAAATAAAAAAAAATAATGAATAAAATATACAGTTACATGTTTATATTTATGTATAAAAGAATGTAACAAGGAACTGAATAGAGGAAAAAGTGAATGCTCTTTGGCACAGATAGGAGTGAGCAGGGTCTAAGGAAAGCAAGATAGATGGTTTTAAAGTCAGCATTTTGTAACAACACAATGATGTGGAAATGAGAGTTAGTTACACTGAGTAAAGTGCATATTCCAAAGCATGCAATAAAATTAGTTTTACTAATGAAACAAACATGGCATGTGGGAAGGGCAATCAAAAGCTGGGTCAATAAATATCAGCATGAATACGATCTATGTAGAGCATTAACAGATAATGAGCTAATGCAGTGCAGTGGAGAAACTGAAACTTTCTAGGACAAAAAAAGGAGATAGATCTTTTTAAAATTCCCATACTCTTTAAAAGCAAAGAAAAGTTTATCTAGGTAATTAAAATTAAGACTGTAGGAATCACAGTCATGGAGGAAGAAAGAAAGAATCCTTGTCTAAATTCAGGTACCAGGTGAATTGCTCCTGTGTGGCAGTAATAGACCACACAGGTCTGTTTGTTCCTCTGCAAATGCTCCTATGCCTCCATAAAGGGTTTGACCTCACTGACACATAAAGCTCCCTCCACCTTTGTCTCTTCTCCATTCCCTCTTGATAGTCTGTGACCTTGACTCAAACTATGCTTCCCTCAAGGACTGTAGTAATGAGATTCGTTGGAAAAGGGAATGGGAAAAGCTTCTGGGGGAAAAAAAAACCAAAACAAGAGCTGGAACAGACCACTGCAGTGTATCTCAACCCATTCCACTAAATGCCGCCTTCCTGTCTTCATGCATTTATCGCTGTTTTCTCTCCATTTTTCTTCCCTGTTCATCACTTTCTTGAGCCTGTGTTTCATATACAGAGCTGTCTTGTCAATTGCTGGTTAAAGATTACTTCTTATATATATCTGTGTTAATTATTGTGCAATTCATAACTCCCAATAGATTCAGAGTACAACCTGATGTCAGAGTAGGCTTTGAATTGGTGCAGAATAAAGCTGTATAATAATTTCACCTTTTGTTTGTGTTGGACAAACAGAAAGCTTTTTCCAGTTGATTGGATACTTAGTTTTCTTTGACAAAATGAGAAAAAAAGCGTATTTTAAACTCATTGGTTTTTACTTTTTCAGTTAGCAACAAATAAAACATTTAAGATGGAACATCACTGGAAGGACAAAGTGGAAATGGAACATTTAATAACAGAGCAACACTGAAATTCCTCTGATACCTGTTTCTTTCCTGTTTCCTTATTCCAAGCATCTGACTTTCAGAATACCCCTCTGCTAGATCAAAATAAATTTATTTACAGAATATTTAGATTGAAACTTTGAGTTTTGAAACAGGAAAACCCAAAACTGGTTGGAGTGCAAGATCTGGTTGTCATAAGCCTTCTGCATGGTGATGGCACCATATTTATATATATATAAAACATAAAGATAAATCAGCAACTAATATCCTATTCCTTCCTTGTCAGTTTGACCATGTCATGCTTTCTGCTGAAATGTTACTTCATTCATCTTCTCTACTGTATCACTGAACCTTTCCTTAAAAGACATGAAAGACTCAGTTTCTTCTAGGTACCTGTCTTATTGGCTCTTGCAGCATACTATTCTCACTCCAGTACAATCAGTCTTCATACTCGTCATTACCTGCCGGTGAATACCAAGATTGTTAACGTGTTAGGAGCCCTGTGCACCTTGACATGGTCTGCAAGGTGACTGGCCTCATTCAGTTCAGGATTCATTCTGTATCGCTGACAAGAAATTAAATGTCTACAGATACTTTCTGGTTTCATTGTATTAACATAATTTAACGAGGACATAAGCGATTATGGATTTGCTCACTGTGTTATCTCTCACTGAATTTAGCTTAATCAAATGAGAACTTAGTGCTCTGTCTTTCCAGAAATGTCTCAGACCAAAGAGGTAACAAATAATGAAAAATTAACTGAATCATCAAGGTGGAAGCATGTGGCATTATGTAAAACCCACTTTTCCTTTAGCTCATCTGTTCAGATTTTGTAAGACTTTTTTTTTCTTTTTCTTTTTAGTTGTAATTACAAGATTTTGAACAGCCAGTTACACTTGGAGACCTTTGATGAGCCTTTCAGGTAACTCATTCTGAGTTTGTATTTATATGCTTCTCAGCCCTCCTTCCTGTGCAGTTTTAATTTTTACCTTGCTTGCCTCATATCCAAGAGCAGCAGCACAAATGAACTATATAAAATAAAGTACCTCTATTTCCTGGCACTCAAGGAAGCCAATAGCCCTGAGCTCTGTTGCATAAATAGTTCTAAAGACACTCCATTTAAATGCAGATATTTGACAGTTCACCTAGTCTGAGTAAAAAATACACTCTCTTTCCTTTTAGCAACAGAAGAAACCAGACGGTTAACCATGGACTTTTCTTGAAAGTGGGTTCAACAGTCTCTTCTGAAAGGTCTTTATAATTAAAAAAGCACACCCATGTAATTTAAGAGAAGAAAGTCTAGTACATGCTTCAAGTAAATTGAATTTTCATTTTGACTATAGTAAGAAAGGTTCTTTTGCATTCATATAAAGTGAAGGGGAAGGGGGTGTCTGCGACTAGAAGATTCTTTTCTTAAGGGACGAAAAAAGAGAATGTTTGGCCTTACTTTAAAGTGATATAACAGCACACATTGTAAGAAAAGCATGAATGACTTTGAAGATTTCTTTTTTGTCACAGATACTTGGCCTGCTTCTCCGTTATTGCATCTGGATGAGCAGGAATAACTCAACTAAAGCCAGTGAAGTTGCAGTGGTTTTGTTAAAGGGGCATTACAGCAAGCTTTGCTGTAAACAAACTTTTTTCTTTTAAGCAAACAATTTTTTTCTTTTTTTTAATTTCAGTGTAATTGTGATTTTATTTGGTTATAGCTAATCAACATACCTTGTTCAGTTATAACAGTCAAAATATCTTGATTTTAAAGGATTCCAGGTGCAGGGATTTTGATAAGTTTGTGAAATTTTGACTTTCTTAAAAGGACCTTTTTTGTTGTTGTTTTCAAATAAAATCCATACACATTTTAACCCAATGTGTGTCAATCACAGTTTTCTAATTTGAGCAGGACTGCTGTCAGTACCTGGAAGTATACATATGCTGCATAACCACATGAGACAGTTTGCCACGTCTTTGTTCAACATTTTTTTTCTGGAGACACTGACCAGAAAGAAAACCTAGGCACAGGAGAGTATTTTAGGTGTAACTTCAATATCTAAAATGGACTATTCAGCATGACCCTTTTGACCTGACATCTTTTTATAGGCAAAGGGAAATAAAATCTTATAGACCCCTTGAAAATATTAAAATCCTGATAGAGATGATGGAACTACATCATATTAATGATCTTTCTACATACATCGATAAGTGCTGGCTGTGTACTCTGCTGGCTGAATTCAGGTGCAAGCATTGTCAGCTTCTCAAATGGCTATATTGATTTTGTTTTCCTTCCTTGGACTTGAGACTAATAGCTTGAATTGAATGAATGGACTTAAATCAATTTCCCTAAGCTATGGTGGATCTGGAAAACATTCTCATTCTGTTGGCCTGTTTTGCTCTGTAATACACCTGGAGATGTTGGAATCAGTGGGAATCTTTAGAGTACATCCAGGAGAGAGTTCATTTTACAGTAAAACAACTTTTAATTCCATGGCACAGTTTGATACTTGTATTGTAGAACACTGGGAAGAAAGCAAACCTTGTGCCTGGACTATGAGCTGCAGGATGACATCTGCTTGTATCTGTTACTGAAGCGCCTTGGTGGGTGCCATCCATTTGTGGTACACATTTCCTTCCCACCATCGAGGAGGAGGCCAACAGAAGTCAGTGGGCCTCAGTCCAGGACTGCTGCACACCAGACTCCCCACATCACTGAAATCTGCTAGGGAATAAGCCTTTCACAAGGCTGTGCCTGTCTTGTTTATATTGATCACTTCTTGCTGTGTACGGCACCATGTTGACTCCTGAACAAGGCATTGCAAGGACA
This sequence comes from Fulmarus glacialis, assembly GCF_000690835.1. Taxonomy (NCBI): domain Eukaryota; kingdom Metazoa; phylum Chordata; class Aves; order Procellariiformes; family Procellariidae; genus Fulmarus; species Fulmarus glacialis. The sequence goes on from NW_009229418.1 coordinate 18,447, forward strand.
AAAGAATTCACAGCTGTATGAAGTAAGAACTTAGGGTAAAAACAGTGTCCACTCTGACTGAAACAATAGAGGAGTCTGAATAGGTTGTGTGCAATTAATTGCAATCTGCTGGACAAATTCTGTCCTCGGTAGCATCCATATTTGGTACGAAAGCGTCCTGGACCTCCTGGCAGACAAATTCCAGCTTTTAACTATTCCAAGATAACTAACTGCCTGTCTCAGCACAGCACCTCACTGTAATGTGTGGTACCATTAGTTCATTACTATCACACAGAGAAGAAAACCAAGTACTAAATCACCACTGCCACTTCCTCTGTCATCCTAGCAGAGATTTGCCAGCCAAATAACTGACCTAGTTCAGCTTTATTTAGCTTGTTAGTTCTGCAGAGACAATACTGAAAATATCTTGTCACCAGGCATTTTGGTACGTTGAACTTTTACATCAGTAGTTTTCAAAATTTCAGTTGTCACTTCATTTTTTGAAGACATGTGGGAAAAAATCATGAACAACACTGCTAGAGAGATGTTTTCCTATTGTTTGGCATGTTACACAATGAGCATTCTTTAATGGTGCTAAAAATAGATGCTTCAGGAATCAAAGAAAATTCTGTAAGTAATAGTTTAGGCTTAGCCGTAGTACCTTCCAAATTTTATGCTATTTTCTTCTGTCTGTGCAATTGTTGCAAACAATCTTATATAATCAGATTTTGGAGAATGAGAAGGAAAATAAATGTATCTGCTGTATCTACATTTTTTTCACTGTTCTTTTGTGGGGTTTTTTCCCTTGTTTTTAATGTATATACATTACTTCTCTGTGGGAAAAAAGATTATCTGGGGCTGGAAACATTTCTTCTGCGTTTCTTTCCTGCTAAGAGCAGATTGCATGCTACAGTAAAATCAAAGGAGTTATTATTAAAAAAGTACAAGATAAGCAATTCTGGTAACAAGCAGATGTGTTAATGTTTAATACTCTGCATTGTTACATGCTACAGCAGAAACTAAGGCTGTCTAGTCTTGTGGCAGTGCCCTAGATTCCCTTGCCTTTGTTCTAGCCATGCATCATTTAGAGCTCTCTTGGGTGATGCTGTAATACTAAGGAAATAGGAGAGTGAAAAGGGTGGGGGGAAAAAAGGAATGAATTCCCACAAAAAAGGAGCATAATAACTGGTGTCATGTGGTATATATCACCTGTGTGTGTTACATACAAAAGTACAGGCCTTACACAAAACAGCATACAGCATTTTGACACACTAACAAAGTCTTCTCAAGAAAAAGTAGACCATATGTTTTTTTAAGAGAATTCAAATCTCACGGTTTATGGAGAAGCAACATGCATAGGCATTTTTAGAATATTGCCATTTTAAGGTATTTTCAGCACTGCCTTTTCTAACATTTTCCTTTCCATATATAGCAGGGGGACCCTCTTCTCTACTTAAAACATGTTCTTGCCAGAAATAATTTATCTATATCGTTGCTCTGTATCTTCAATAATTATATTGCCCAGCTCTTACAGATGGGATGTCTGAGACCAGAATTCCAAATCCTCAGAATATTGTTTGTGATATGGGCCAATGGGGTAGGTGTTTCTCTGAAGTATATTGAACAACATAAAGCTCTCTGGATTTAATGGTTACAGTATTAATTACTAAGCGATGATTAGTGTAATAACACCTCTGAACATTATTGCAGTTATCAGCGGAAGTGATCCTTTAACTATATTAATAAAGCACCTGGTAGTTTTTAATTTAACATTATCAATGAAATTTCTTTTTCAGTCTATGTAGTTTTTCTCAGTTGCTGAAATTGACACATTTAGGCTATGATAGTATAAATATTAGTTAACCAATAGACTCATGGAAAAAATAATAACTCATGCATTTATATAAAAAGATGTGAAATAAATCCCTGTTTATGGGAAGAACTCATAAATGATGATTTCTTTGGTAAAGAGTATACCCCAAAGAACAGAAATACCAGCCAAAGCTGTCCTGATTCAGAAGAAACAAACCCACAGTATCTCATGGGATAATGTATATAGCAACATCAAAAGACAGAGGGCACTGCAGCAGCATAAAACCACAACAGAAAGTTGCTACTGTAATGCACAAAATTACACAAGCATCTCCTTTTCCCATGCTTCCGATTTTAACAAAATGCTAACTTGTTTTTTCTGCATTTTTGTATCAAACTTTTTTATGAGGTCACCTTTTATCTTCGCTGATCTTGAAATGTTAAGAAGGAAAAACAATTCATACTGTGCCAAACTTTTCAGATTACTATGCTCAGTTCTCTTCACACAACTGATACGCCAAAGCGCTCTAACAATTGCCTCACCAGAAATGAATGTTGCTTATTAGAGTGAGGGGTAGAGGGCTGGCTGTTACAGATGCCTTTAAAAACATGGGAGTTATTAACTAAATGGTCCATTATGTAATGTTTTATTTTATTCTCAGCATATATTAGAATTAATATTTTATGTTAATGGATGAATAGTAAAACAGGAGGCAAATTTAGTGGATAATAAATAAGGTTCAGCTTCATTTTCCCAGCTTCGCCCTAAACTAGACAGCTGACTTTGGACAGTTAACTTCAATTCCAAGTGCCAGAATGTTCTGTCTTTAAAACAGCTGAAAATATCCACTGACAAAATAGACAAGACACATAAAGAACTAACAACCTGTGTTCCTTCAGGACTTCCGGTGGATTAACTTAAATTCTTCCAGAGCAAGAGTTTGAAATACAGAAAGAAAGCAGGAAAAAATTTTTCTCTGTTTCTGGTTTCTTTTTTCCCTTTTAAGTGGGACTCTGGTATTGACCATCGATTCACATGAACCAAGGAGACTTAGAGCTTCTGCTACCCCTGCTTGGCTGTCTTGGGAAGGAATTAGGCATTCTGCTCCTAGAGCATATAGTTCTCCAAGAACTAGAAAGCAAGAGAACAAGTCATGCCAGTCTCACGGGTCTTAATATTCACATAAAAAGAGTTCATATTCATAATATATGAGAAAGTAGTCCCTTATAAACACTTTATAACACTGTTCTTCCATGATACAACAAAGGCAATAGGAACAAAGGGGTGGATTTTGTGCAGATCCCATCTCTCTAGCTTCTCAATTGCAAGTTTCCAAATCCTAAACTCTAAAATAAATCTTGAGGCCTTTTATAAGGATAAGTGAAGGAAGGATATTGTACTTTTGTAGAATACTGTTGCTACTTTTTGTAATATCTGCTTTCCAGAAGACATTGAGGGCCATTAGACTAAAAATGCAGAGACTAGGCAGGATTTAGGAAAAATAGATTCAAAACTTGAAATTATTTTCTATTTCAGGGGGAAGGGAAGCATTGGGCTGAGTCTGCAGTGCATGAGAAACAAGACAACATATTTTAGAATATGAATCATGTAGGCATCTACAAAGACTGTTTCTGGCAAGATTATCTGTATAAAAAAACACAAAAATGAATTTCAAAAAGCGTTAATGGAAAACAATAGCTTTCAGATCTTTGATCTGGCATTCAGGTACAGTGCTACAAGCCTGAGAAACAAGGGAAATGAGTCCAGAGCAAAAGCCCAGACTAGGAAGCCATTTAAAATAAAGTAGAATTCCTTAGTGAGGGGGTGTATACACACACACACACACACACACACATATATATAAGGAGGGGAAATTAGCTAAAGCTATAAAAATTAGGAACTTCTTTTTCTCATATTATTCCTCCCATGGAACAGGAACAAATTTGAAGCAGATTAAAATTTATACCTATTTTATTGCTATCTGAATATTTTACAGTTAGTGATTTGCATACAGTTTTTAAGTAACTGAATAAATACGAGGTTGGGAGGTGTTGGTACAATTATGGGACTTCTTCAGAAGACAGGGAAATTTAGTCTAATATTTCTGAAGAAGCATGTATAGACTGACAAGAGGTATGAAATGTTTTGTGAGGCTTAGTCATGTATCTAAAAACAAAATTACACACTGTTGTATAGCTGTGTTACAAAGCCTATCTACCACACATCTTGCAGGTCTATCAAACTTACACATTGCAAATTATGTGACCCAAATATTTGACATCGTGTACCAGGTTGATTTGATCAGAGAAACCAAGCAAACCTACAAACTGTCGAAGTGCCTTAAATGACTACTACTGCAGAATGGAGCTCATTCTCTGCTATGATATTCTCTGACTAATATCCCTTAGGAAGTATTGGTGGAGAAAGAGAAATGTTTCTGTCATTTCAAAAAGATACATGTACACATTAAAATATATATATATACACATATACATAAAAAAGCCTTTATATTGCAACTGATATTTTAGGCATGACTTTGTATGCATGCTGGACTCTGTAGTGGTAAAGGAAGATAAAGAGACTTGTTAGACTAGCAAAATGTGATAAATATTAAGAAGGTAGAAAGGACTTCCCTCCAACGGTCAAGGACCAGATCCAAACAGGATATAAGTGCTTAATCTTTACCAAAGTTCAGAGAGGCATCTTATATGTCTCTTTTTAGCTTTGCTTCATTCTGGATATGCTAGTCTGCATAGCCTGAAAAAAAGAAAAAAACAGTTTCTGCCTGTGTGTGCCCAGAAGTCCCCTACTATCGTTGAGACTTAGTACTCAGTTTCCATACTGGATAGTTACAGAGGTGTGCAGGAGAGAGAAAGCATATTGGTGAAATTTTGTGTTACTCAGAAACACAGAAACTATTTTGCACAGTGCTAATGGTGTAAGTAGAGACCTATCAATTCTTCCCCCTACTCCTGGTAAGTATTCCTGATCAAGCTGACAGAATGCAAGACTTCATGTACTCTTGTCTTCTTTGTAACTGGTTGTTTCTTTTTTTCTTTGCAAAAGCCTGATCTTCCCATTTGTTTTCAGTGTATTTTTTAGCGTGCAGGACATGTAGAACTACATTGATAAAAATACAGTTAGTTTGAGCTTTCTCTTGAATCTCGGCATGTTTAATTCTAGAAATGCTAATTTAACATGTTATCACAGAAAGCACGATTAAGGATAGTATTAAATTTATACGTAAACAGTGCATGTATAAGGCTGGCAGAATTATAACAATATTAATAAGAAAACACTACATGTATGCACTTCAATCAAGAATTTGTCCGGTAGGTGTTTCTCTACAAAACAGTAAAATATTTAAGTAAATTTTTTTCTAGATCTGACTGTAATCATACACTATTGTAGAATAATTTTATTTAAATATGTAAGTATTTAGGATAGGATTTTTTTCTATATATGGCCTCCGAGGCCTGGTGGAAGAAGGGGAGTAAAGGAAGAAAATGAAAATATTTTATCAAAAGGTGTGTGTTTGTGTTTTAGAGGTAGCTAGAGGGATCAGGGTAGGCATGAGGCACTGGGGACCATCCATAAAATTAATTGAGGGGAGCCCCAAGATTTTGTAGAACTTGGCAAATTACATCACTTCTCTGAATTAACTTGAGCAATTTCTCATTGTGCTGAAAATCTTGCCAGGCAAGAGGCAATTAATTAACCTAATTAATTAACCTAATTGCCTCTTAACTGGACTTGGATAACTCTAAAAGAGACACTTGTGGTCTCTTACTACCAAATGCCCATCAACTAGAGTTGCTTTTAGGTCCCAAGGCTTTTGTGGTCTGGCTGCAAGCCATAACAGTCTTGTTTTCTAGTTCCTAAGCCCTTCGTTCATGCAAAAAGTTGATCTGCTCCTGATTCTCCATCCAGAATCCTCTTCCTACCTTATCCTGTATCATGGTTGGTTTGTTTTTTTTGTTTTGTTTTGTTTTGTTTTGTTTTGGGGGGGGGTGTGGCAGGGGGAGGAGGGGCAGGGTTCAAAGCACCTCCTGCAAGATAGCTGTTTTCCTGGGATTCTGTGCTAGTAAGAAGCTTATCAGGTCTGTACCTTCATATCTGTGCTATCTGCACTGAGAGCACTTTCTTCCTTATAATTCTGCCCCCAAGTGTCATTCCCTTCCTTGCAAATGTGTTTATTTCTTCTACCTTTTCAAGTTTGCTCTGCAAGCGTATCATGTTTGTTTTGTTTTATTTACTGTTGTCATGGCTGGGCTTTTGGACTCACTTATAATATGCCGTCTAGTAATTAGGAAATGCCCTTGAACCATACAACATGAGTTCTGTAGTCTTGGCTTAGTTATACTCTTTTACCTGGTCAGAATTAAAGTTCTAATTTTGCAAGCCCAACAGAGGAAGGTGCAACAAAAGATTTCCAATCTGTCCTCAAAAATTATTTAAAATTAAAACAATGAAATCTTTTCGAGTTTATACCAGTGTACAAGTTGGGTCAATTGCCTCAGGCTCATTATGTTTGCAACAATATTTCCCACAGAACACAGTGTGACAATATTGCTAAAGCACTTGAAATACCATATAGGAATATTTCTGTGAGCTTCTGAAGATTGAAAGAGATTGCTATGCAAATTTCCTTGCCTTAAAAAAAGCTGTCTGCAACAGACTATGGGAGAAGGAGTGCTGAAAAGCAAGAATTTCTTCAAGAGGGAATTTTGTATTCCTGTTAATACTAGAAATACATTCATACCAAATATTTGATCTTAATTTCTCCAAATCCTAATCTGTTTTTATTCAGACTGAATTTTAGTAGCTACTGCCTCTGTATGCAAGAAATACTATATAGAAAATGGTCAACATACAGAAACTGTCAAATGCAAAGGTAGTGAATGTTGTGCAGTATTGTTTGTAGGATTTTGTTCCATCTATTTTTATTAACTGCTGTTGTGAAAAAGAAGCATTATTGTGTAGTTGACATTTTTGTAAGACCAGTGGAAAATGTAGTTTAAAACTTTTCCAATTAGTGATGCAGCCTTAGTCACCATCAGCAAATGTGGGAGACAATTTTAGGTTCTCCTTGTAGTACCCTTTGGCAGTTGAAAGATTAGGCACATGCAGCTATTTTATAAAATCAATATCAGTTCTGAAATACTGGAAGGAACTATTAGCTGAACCTGCTTCTACTTCGGGGGATGGCCTCCAACACATTACTTCTGCAATGAGATGAATAAAGATTAGAAGTCTCCAGACCGTATTTTACTGCAACTTTTACCATCACTTGCAGAAATGATCATTTACAGGAGAAGAAAGTTTGCTTCATTTTAAGAGAGCCTAGTAAATATATGGGAGTAGAATAATGGATTTAATATTTACATTGAACAGTGAGACATAGTCATTGAACAGACTGACTAAACAAATCATGGAAACCAGATGCTCTATCTTGTTTCTCAGGTGCTGCAATACTGAGAGCCATATATATATATTCAAATCATTGTCTTCTGTTGAAATGAGGGACAGAGTTATACCAAATTCCTTAAACACAAGCCAGTGAACAAGTTCAGAACTTTTAGAGTTTGAAATCACATTTCTCTACTTCACTGAGATTTGTTTCTAGGAGAACTTGTATCTAAACTGAATGAACTTTTTGTCTCCTAACAACATGACATATTTTGACCTCCATCACTTGTCTCTAGGTAGTAGAGAAGTCCAAACAAAACTGAACTGCGAACAAAACATCCACCAAATTTCTCTGTAACTCCATCTAGTTTTCTTTAACTGTGGAACCAAAATTTCTCCATAGAAAGGTATAAAAGAAACTGACACCACATGCCAAAACAAAGCAAAGATTTTACAGTATAGCTTATAAAAACACTATTCCTAGCTATTGAATCACATTGTCTAGCACTGACATTGTTTAGAAGCATTGAACATAAAAGCTATACACAAAAGAGAAAAACCTCCTCTTTAAGGAATTCATTGGGGATTTGAATTAGTGTAACTATTACAAAGTTGCTGTGATACTGTATAACACTGGGGAAATTCAGATCCTGTAGATCACAGACAGTAAACTACTAAGGGATTTTAAAAACTGTCTAAGCTGATACGATCTGGGGTGCAACCCAGGAAATTAACAGAAAGGGATTTTCTTACCTAAACCAACTTAATCTACAGCCATGAAGAACTGAGAAATGCCACTGTCTCTCTATAACATATCAAATCTATAAATGCGAGAGAAAGGTACCCAGAAAAGAGCCACTACAAAGACACTTGCCTCAGAGCATGTTCCTCAAGCATTAGTTTGCTTTATGGAGCCACAAGATCTATTGCTATGATATTCATTAGGTGCATGCACACTTACCAGGATGGGCACCTGTGCTGGTTTTGGTTGGGATAGAGTTATTTTTCTTCAGAGTAGCTAGTATGGGGCTATATTTTGGGTTTGTGCTGGAAACAGTGTTGGTAACACAGGGATGTTTTAGTTACTGCTGAGCAGTACTGACACAGCGTCAAGGCCTTTTCTGCTTCTCACACCACCCCACCAGCGAGTAGGCTGGGGGTGCACAAGAAGTTGGGAGGGGACACGGCTGGGACAGCTGACCCCAACTGACCAAAGGGATATCCCATGCTCAGCATATAAAGCTGGGGAAGAAGAAGGAAGGGGGGGACGTTCGGAGTGATGGTGTTTGTCTTCCCAAGGAATCGTTACGCGTGATGGAGCCCTGCTTTCCTGGAGATGGCTGAACACCTGCCTGCCGATGGGAATAGTGAATGAATTGCTTGTTTTGCCTTGCTTGCGTGTGCAGCTTTTGCTTTACTTATTAAACTGTCTTTATCTCAACCCATGAGTTTTCTCACTTTTACCCTTCCGATTCTCTCCCCCATCCCACTGCGGGGGGGAGTAAGCGAGCGGCTGTGTGGGGCTTAGTTGCCTGCTGGGTTAAACCACAACAGCATCTAGTAAAGAAGCTCACAAAACAAAGTTGGGTCCCTGTGTAACCAACTTCTAAAGGCACACTTATTGAAAACAGCGAAAAGCCACCAAAAAAAAACCCAAACCACCAAACACCCCAACACCCCAAAAAAACACAAACAAAAAAACAAGCAACTAACCAACAACAACAAAAAACCCCACAGCCATTTCAGCATAGAATTATGGGTTTCCCAGCTAGGCAAAAATGAACATACAGTATCAAGTATTTATACCATCAGCATTATCTGCATTGTGGGTGCTACTGAACGCCTGAGTGGACATAAACCGAAATCTTTTCATACTTGCTAGAAGCATGAAAAGTTGTCTCAACATTTTCTTCTCTATGCTTGCTAGTCCTTGACCACAGGTATTTAAGTGATAAATACTAGCGTAAGCTGTCAAGGGGACAGCTTCCAAGGAGTAATGTCCTCTAGGCTGCACCTGTTTCTTCACTCGAAAGCTGAATGAAGAGCCTGCATTCTCTGCTAGATCTCTGCAAAAGGTCCCATTTTCCCTGTCATTAGGCAGACATGCAATGGATGTTTGGTGCTCTTCCTGTACTGTGATCTAAAACATTACCTCCATGGTTTAGCACAGACACTGAAAGAAATCCTCACCAAACTAAAGAGTTGTGCTTTAGATGTTCTAGTCTAGTCTCCTCTTTACCATTGATATCCGAGTGACTGAAACATTATTAGCCTCCTGCAGAGACATCTCAAGTGCACACAGTCCTCATTCATCAAGAAGCGCGGATAATTGAAGCAACCCATGTGCTTCATCACACCGTTCCCTGTGATTCTGATGGTGTATATTTGCCTTTTCCTGTGACCTCTGTGTTCTTTAGATACTTGTATATAGACTGAAATGGAAGCTACTATTGATAGTATATTTTTCTTGAAGGAATTGGAGATACTCTCTTATGAAATGACTGAGTTCTACATTCACTATCTCCAGATTGCATTTTTTTCTTGTTTTATTGTGCATATAGCTCTTTGATTTCAAGACAAGATGGAGATCATAGCCATGATGGAAATTCCTAGTCCTAAATCACTCTTTTGGATTCTTGGCAGTTCTGAACTACAGTCTGGCATGTGTCCTCATTCTTTTAATAGAACTGAGAAGGTGTATAAGGCAGCAATAAGCTGAAATTTACCCTTTCAATGAACAGAAGCATCAGAACTTGTTTGATAGGTGCTACAGCACACTACAATTCCTCTGCCTGTGACAGTGGTAGATGTCAAGATCGGAAGCAGCACAGGATGCTTGCCATCCTGAATTTGGAGATTTATAAGCTGTAAATCCATGTCTGTCATCCTGTCAGGAACTGTTCCTTAGGTAGTCTACTTTTGAAAAGCTGGCATATTTTTTCATCATCAGTGGACATTTTGGTCAACGATGGTGGTTGGAGCAATGCCACTTTCCCTCTCTGTGAACAATACTGATGAGTAATAACTGATATGTGAAAGAAGCAAATGTTGACTATCTAAGGGTTTATGCTAAAGCAGCTGTAGAACAGAGATAGGGTTTATATAGAGAATATTGTTTGAGTGTTTACTGTGGGACAGTCGTGCCCCATGTTATACATTTCCACCTAGCTGGAAAATCACCTGGACGTTGTCCTTAATGCTGAAATAAGACCTTCCCTCTTAGCTTTTCATCGTTTTCCTGGGGTGAGACCCATGGCATGAGGAAAAGTTTTCTTAGCCTGGTTAAGAACCACAGCTGAGGGTCTGAACCCTCTAGCCCTCCAGTATTGGGCATTATAAAAACAGGGACCATTTCTACTGTGTCTGGTCTCTACTGTGCTTTTTTTGAGTTGGTATTTAGCATGTTTTATGAGGCTCCTGTGCCTCTTCCCAAGTATGTGGTTAGTGGCTGGGTGTGGTTAGTGGCTGGGCTATTGTGCTTTCCAAAACCCAAAACTGTGGGTGTGTCTTCTGACAGTTGATCTCTAGTCCTTCTTAAAACACAGCCCTGTTTTAATTTTGCAGACAATATTAAAGTACAAGCTATTGAGTGACTATTAATCACCTTAAGATAAAGAAACCTTTTTTAATCATTCAACATTTCCTTACTTTATCTAGCTGAACGAAGCATCTGTAGGAGACACACTTTTTCCATTTTAAGTGCATTTTAGTTTTGTTTTTTTAAAGTCTTCAGCAAAATATATTACGAATAATTTCCTTTCTCCTTAAAATCTCTGGAAAAAAATTAAATGAGCAAGCAGTGCCAATTAAATGTAAATTTTTTACCCTATATTTCCTGGTTCAATACACTGTAAAAAGAACCTAGCCATAAGACACCTGTTCTTGCTTACTATCAGTAGATAATATTGTTTCTACTGCTGCCTTCTTATTTTAAACTTTCTTTTTCTCTTTTCTAAATAAAGAATAAAAAGCAAGGCACTTTTAACTTTTCTACTTTTCATCCAGATGTCCTATTTAAATCTTGGCAACCAGCCAGAAACATAAAACAGAATAGAAAAATTTAAAAAAAATCTCTCCATCGCCTTTTGTGTCTTGCCTTATGTACACTATTTTAGCTTTTTATTCCAGTTTTCTTTTTTAAATGCTAATATCTGAAGGGAAAAGAACCCCTGCCCCATTATCCAGCTGATGTTACCGTTGTGTCGTCATTTTTTATTTTCAGAAAAATAGTACTTCATATTTGAAACCCATTCAGGCAAAATACTATTACCAGTTCCTTATTTGTCCAGCTCTGAACTGGCTTCAGGTGAACTGCTTCCTGGGGACAGACTTTCAGGGACAGACTTTCAGGGACAGAAATGACCAGAAAGCTTGTTTTCTGTTTGCTTCGGTTAAGAAAACCAAATCTCATTGAACTGCAACTCCAGAAGTATTACAGTTGCTGACTGGACTTTACCAGGAGTATAAAACTACAATTTTGAATGAAATGGATGGGTAACATTGTTCAGTGGCCTAAAGAAAAGCAGGAGATGGGTGGTTTTCCTTCAGAAATGCAAAGACTGGCTTTTCAGGTATAGGTTTATCTGCTCTCTATAGAGAATGCTGAAAAATACTGCCATAGTTGAGCTCATTTCTCAGTTTGGAGTGCTAAGCATCCACTGAATGCAAAAAACCAAGCAGGTGCCAATGTCAGCCCTTCAGGACTGAACAGTTTTAAACTTAGCAGTTTTTAAACTTCATCTGATTGGCATTGAGCAAAATCTTTTTTTTTTTTTTTTTTTTTTACTCAGATGGTATCAAATGATTCAAAGAAGAATCTGATGTAGCTTGTTAAAATGTGTATGTGTATTTTTCAGTAGTCTGCATATACAGTACCAACTTCCAAACAAAATCTTCCCTGCCTGTAGGATTTGGTCAGGCTCAGAATGGAAAGTTGGGATCTTCACTCTCTCCTCTTTCACTGTTTGCTTTTTGGGTTTTTTGTTTGTTTTGTTTTGTTTTGTTTTGTTTCCTTTCTGTTCTTCATCCTTTTTCTTTGTACTTTTACATGATTAACTTAAATATTTTCTACTCAAACAGCCAGGTAGTAATTTCATAATTAGTTTACTTACAATAACTTAAGAAACTCTAAGAAGCAGAATGGTTTGAAATCAGACATTATGAAAACTTACATTACCTTTTGAGTTCCCCCCACCCCCTCCCAGGGTCCTATTGCTGAGGGTCTGTATAGATAGATAAACTACAGTAACTCAGGTGGTGATTCACTGATCACAGTTGACAGGTGAGCTGTATTTTACTGTCTGTATATATGTGCCTGAGCCTTTGTAAATGCAATGGAATGGAAAGTATGCAACAGTAAATAGCCCCAAATTGTCTCTCAAAACATGTGCATGGCTCAGGTAAACAGAAAGGGTGTTGGGGTTTTTTTGCTTCTAAATAGTGCTATGCTAACACATTTTACTGCCATTTGCATAAGCTAGGAACACACAAACAGTCAATTAAGATTCATGCTTTGTAGCTTTTTTAAATAGCAGTAACTCCCTTGTTTTGTAGTCCTATGTCTGTACCCAAAAGTTGGGTGCTGTTTAAACCTTCTCCAGTTGTCCTCTGTGTTTCTGGAGCATTCCAACTCTAGTGAGGTTTTCACAGCTCCATTCCTGCGCTCAAAGTATTTCTCTTCATGTGATTTATTCCTGGCACTATTGGCTCTTAGTGATTACTCAGAGCCAAGGAGCCTAACAGAGTTCTGTTTCCTCCAGTGTTTCACTTCGAACTGATCAGAATTGTAGAACATGATCCCCTGCACAAGAGAACAGCCCATTTCTAAAGGCTTTTCTGAGAACCTCTTGCATACAAGATCTCCTGCACAGCTGGAGAATAGGACGTAATTATCCATCAGGGAAGAATGCCACAAACCAGCAGACTGAGAAACAAATGCAGAAGGGTTATACCAGGATGATTTTAAATTTTGGATGGCTGTACAGGAGAGCGTCTTGAGCTGAATAAGGAACTGCTGGATCATCTTCCTTCAGTAAGTGCTGAATGTGAAATTTATTTGTGGAAGTCTTAGCTGTGAGTGTTCTGGGAGCCTGTGGAGAGGCTTGAAGGATTTGGGGACAGATTTTAAAAAGTATGGAGGTGCTCATGAAATTTCAAAACATGGAAGTCTCTAATTCCTAGCATAGTGTTAGGGGGAGTAAGGCATCTAGGTATGTTAGAAGATCCCATTGGGAACCTGTTGTTGTTTACAGGTGGGCAATTTGGAATGAGGGCCTCTGTGCTTGGAAATCTGAAAGTACTGAACTCCAAGCCCATCCTTGGCACATCAAGACAGTTATTGTACCTTCCACTAGTTCACTCAGTTGATGTTCATGTTTGTAGGAAAGGAAATATGCAGAGCGATGTTTTTGGAAATCTGTCTGGTATGAACCTTCTAGTAATATGGCTGTTTACAGCATAAGATGACTGAGGCAGTCCTCCTTCCACACAAGGACAAGGGACTAGAAAATAGAACTATATCTACAAATATGTATTTGTAAGGCTAGGAGATTTTTATGCCCATGTACATGGGAGACATGGACACAATAAGTTTGCGGATTATGTTTACCTGATACTTTATTGAACCTCAGAATCTCTTCACTGGAGACCAACAATTTCTCACTTAACTGGGATTCATCTTACCCAGTCAAGGGTGTCATACCTAACTAGAAGTTCTATCTGTCCACAAAAATTTTGCAACTTCCATGGCTCAAATAAAAACTCAGAAAGATAATTTCTGTGTAAAATGTGGTAGGTTTTTGTATTGTGTTAGGATTTATATATCACCCTGAGAAAGGTCTTCTCTACTAATTTTTCAGACTTCATAAATGTTCATAAATAAAACACAAGCCTCTGGCAAAGTATATGTACAGGTTTCGACTCGCTTATAACTAACTGATCAGCAAAAAGGTACACTTCTTTACAATGTTACACATTGTATGTACACAGCAGAGATTGTTTCCAGTAGAAACAATTTTACAGTCAGACTACTGACAATTACTGAATGCTACTAGTACAGTGAAGGAGCTCTGGATATCACTAAGAGCGCTCTTTATTGTAGTAAATAAACTGATACTGTACCTGACATCCCTGATTTAACAATACATCCTACATCCATCTATTGGAAGCTTCATGAAATGAATATGAAAAAGACAGAGGTTGCAAAAAATTGTCCATCTAAGTGTCCACCACACTTTTTCTTATCTCTATATTCTAATAAATCTACTTCTTTATTCTAAGAAGTTCTTAAAGCATTTTCTGCTAATCCACATAATAGCTGAGTCTTCTCTGAAGAGCCAGGGGCTTCCAATATTCTATTTCACTTGCAGTGAGGTAATATGACCAGCCTAGGTTATCTCCAGAATGAAAGAAAAAGCCTGTTCAAAAGAAGTATGTCGTAAAAAGGGGAAGACTCTAGCATCCAAATTCCTCAACTGCAAGAATGACACCTTGCGACCATAGGGAGTCACATACATGCTTTCTTACTTCCAGAGCTAGCCCATCTAAACCATCTTAAAGTTACCTCTGTGCTATCCCTTGCAGACCATATATTCACCAGATTGTACATACAGCCACAGAACAGATGAATATATTTGTAGAATTACTCTCTTCAGCTCCCACTTGGATTCACCAAAGATGGTAAATGTATGAGTGGAAGAATGTACTTATCTTCAGTGGCTTGTTTTGAACAGGTCTGCTTCCTAAGTCAATGAATCGGAGCAAGCTGTGTACACAAACCTGCGGCATATTTGTCCTTAGGACTTACTAACATATCATCCAGAAGTTCAGCCTTTTCTGACATGGTATTATAAGGCAGAAAAGTGTTTCGAAAGTTGTAGTGCTTTGAGGGACAAACTGAATGACAACTCCAATGAATACTCATGTTCCAGTAATAATTGAAAGTAGAGGCATTAATATCAAATGCTGATACTCCTTGCACAATTTTACAGGAAAACCCACATCCTTCTAAATGTACCTGCGTCTTTCTCTTTTAACTGCTGGTGTGAGAGTTAAAAGCTCATAATTTCTTATGCTTTTGTAGGTATTATAGGGGTGCTTGTTTACTATGGTCATGAACCATGGTCAATGCAAAATGAAATATAAAACTTATCAGAAATATAAAACTTACACCAATTTTCAAGCCCATAGGACTATTAAACTCAAAAGAATTATGTACAGTTTCCCCTGGTGATTAAAGTAACCCCTTCCAAGCCTCCAAATACAGATTTATGTGAGCATATCAAAATGAAGCCAATCCCTTCAAAGTGAAACAGTAGGATACATAGCAAAGGGTTAGGCAGATGGCAGATTCCCCTTAGTGAAACCGGATGATTACGTAAAACAAAAATAAAAGAAGTTCCCAGCACATATGGCAGGAGAATTTGAGAACTGGTGTCTGCAAGAGTGAGAGAAAAGATGTTCCTCATTTTAGCTGCTGGGTAGAGGGAAAAACAGTCCTGAACAGCTTAATCATTGACTTCCTGGATTCAAAAGCTGTTTATAAGGAGGCCCTTTCCTGCAGCACAGCCATACATCCAAAAGGGTCTAAAATCTCAAGTTGCCTTTTATCAACTTAATGGTTCATATGCTTCTCTGACAGTGATTGCTTTAAGCACAGGGAAATGAGGACAGAGAGTTATCACAGCTAGGTTCACTCTTCGGTATGACCAATCTATTTAACATTACTAGTTCAATTTCCTATTAAAAATTTGTATGTGAACCAACTCAAATCCTTTTTTCATATTTGAAAAGATTACAAAAAGTTATTTCATTGTTTTATGCATACAAATTCTAGTCAATGGATTGTTCACAAATTATTTGCTATGCTATTTATAATTTATATTTCCTAATCTCTCTGGTATTGTATTGTTCTCTCTTCTCATTGGATATAAGAAACCTTGAGGAAACATAAAGAAGACAAAATAGAAACACTTGTAGGAAATTATGTATTTTGTATGTATATAAATATATATACACACATAAAAACATATTTCTACAAGAGGCTGTGACGACACATACTTGCCTTTGACAGACTAAACTGTTGGTGTGAACACTTTGGAAAGAAATGAAAAAGACACAGTGCTGTCAAAATTGCATGGTGCTTTTGTACCTCAACCTGTGCTGATGAATATCTATTCCCAATACCATTATTTTCATTATCATTTTCTGCTGTTTGCTGCCCTGTTTAGCCCTAAGTGTATAGGTGTTCACTTAAACTAAATAACTTCTATAAAATGGGGAGTCAATTATTTCCTAAGCACACTATAATATGAAAGGTTAATGGCTGAATTAAAGGTTGGTGTAAGTCTCAAGAACTAACTATAATTATAGTGCAGATTAATTTAAACCATGACTAATAAAAGACAAAAATATAATACTCTCAGAACGCTTAGAAATTTCCATTATTTTCTTTTACTGTTATGGAATGGGTGTCTAATTTTTTCATATTTCCATATATCATGATGATATTACCATGTGTTTCTTTTTATGATAAAAGTGTAGGCAGATATTTGAGTATAGCTAAATGAATTACTTTATCAACAAGCTGCTGATACCCTTCTCTTTTAGCATACTTATTTCCATTCACTTCTAGTTTCACCCACTGGCTTGCCAAAACAGTATTTTCAATAATGGATTACTTAGATATCTTTTGCTGTTTTGAATATTCATAACAGTGTTTAAAATGTGAAATTGCTTTTCAGTAGAAGGAACCACCCCTAGCTACTGCTTCTGCCCTGTGTTATTAGACCAGGTAAGAATGGAAGCATGTGAGCTGACAATTTTGGTCTACTAATGCACCAGCGATGGATAATCTTGTTGGTCTAAAGATGAAATATATAGATGACTGAAAAAGAACAGAATGTCATGTAGCAGCAGGAAAGATAAAGCTACAGTACTTATTAATTTGTCAAATCGAAAGTATTCTCTATTCTGAGTGTTAGAAAATCAGTTCGTAAATGCTAGTAAACATAACCAATTTTCTGTCACAGTTGGGTCCTAATGGCTGCACCACTCTTACGCTTCTTGCCCAGCCTCTTCGAAAATGGAATATTGTCACAGTAAATTATTTATTAAGTCTTCATAATAATACCTATGGAAGCAGCCACTACTATGGCAAACAACTTTATTAGGTAGCTGACTTTATTGTCAGCTTTGCCTCAGGATGGAAAACTAACAAACTAGTTGCTAATTACTTAAAATGGCTGGCTCCTTGGGAAATACAGTTCCAATAATGCATAGAATCATAGAACCATAGAATCATTAAGGTCGGAAAAGACCTCTAAGATCATCGAGTCCAACCGTCAACCCAACACCACCATGCCCACTAAACCATGTCCCTAAGCGCCTCATCTACACGTCTTTTAAATATTTCCAGGGTTGGTGAGTCAACCACTTCCCTGGGCAGCCTGTTCCAAGGCTTGACCACTCTTTCAGTAAAGAAGTTTTTCCTAATGTCCAATCTAAACCTCCCCCGGCGCAACTTGAGGCCATTTTCCTCTCGTCCTATCGCTTGTTACTTGGCAGAAGAGACCAACACCCACCTCTCTACAACCTCCTTTCAGGTAGTTGTAGAGCGCGATGAGGTCTCCCCTCAGCCTCCTCTTCTCCAGGCATGACCACACTGTGCCATTTATCCTTTACAAAAATTATCTGTTCCTTTCCTTTGTCTCTATTCCATAGTTTGGAATACACATTGAGATAATATGAGTCCATATTTAAAAGGAGGCACTGCTGGTAACCAGCCAGCCTCTTCAAGATAAATTGCTCATGGGGCAGCAAAGAGAAGGAATAGATGGGCTCCAAATTTATTGAAAAGAATAACCTATTGCTTCAGAAATTTGCTTCTTGTTCCTATTTTCTTTTTATATTGCTACCCACTTGTTATATGAGCTACTATTGTGAAAAGGTTTTTTTTTTAACTAGGAAGAGTCTTATAACCACAAATTCAGTGTCATTCTAGCAACTTAGAGGCTTTATAAGATTCTCTCTCTCCTACAAAATATCATGCAAAAGGAGAAAATAAAAAAGGCTTTTTTTTCTGCAGCTCAAACCAACTATTTCTGCAAAAGTCTGTGGCCACACTTCACCTTGAAATTATTTTTCAGATGGGGAAAAAGGTCATTGACCAATATTAATTGTATTTGTTAAATCACAACTTTTTTCACAAGAAAATTTAAAACCAGCAAAGTAGTTTTTTACGGTTGGGAAGCATTAGGCCATCTGGTTACAACATAGAATAAGTACAATGTAACTTTTGAGACCAGCTGTAGTGAATATAGAATATTCATATTCAATAGTTGACAAATGAGCTGCAACTCAAGGACAAAACTCTTTCTGTTTTTAATACAAATAATTGGTCAAGCAATTTTAAATCGTGAATGAAGTCATGCCATATTTGTGAACAAATGTAAAAGCTGACCTCAAATAAGCTAAAGACAATGACTCAGTTCTAATCATGTATAGGTAAATTTAACCTTACACAGATAAATTTAACCTTACACTGTACTAACAGCTAACACACTCAAGCTTCTAAGAATGAATATTCCAGACAGCTATATCCCTCATAAGAATTTTACAAAGGTATTGCTTTTTTTAATGTTACAAAACAGTTTAGATAAAATTTCCTTTAGAAAAAATCTTGTGTGTTTAACTTCCTCATTTCTTTCTCTCATGTCTTGTTAATAAGATAAAGTTGATAAACGTTTGTTGTAATTTGCTGGTTTTATGTGTTGTCAAGATACAATTCTAATTAACTTTTTCAAGGCACATGAAATTAGAAAAAGTAGTGATTTCCCTAAATATTATCCATTCTTTTTGAATTAAATATTAGTTTCCAAAACAAAACCTGATTAAAAAGCCAATGATCATTATATTTGTGTTTAATTGTAGAGAGTATGTAAATTGCATGAATGAGTTTCCAAACACACTCCACATCACGCATGAGCTTCCAAACGCACTCCACATTTTTCTGCCAATACACAAAATGTGATATTTGCAACAACACTTCCAAGGGAGCCAGGTAACTTCTCTTACAGAAGCTGGTAGTGAAATGATGGTTTGAAAAATAATTACCTGTAAAAATGGATTATTTTCAGAGTCCTCCTGTGAGCTCTACTAGCTTCTCAAGGATTCCTGGACTCAGTATAATGCATCAAGGGTTAAATAATATCTTAGCCACAATATAAGGTTTAGCTGTTTTTCCTACCTGTGAGCTTTTCACTTGCAGTTGGTCCTAAGTGTGATCCTCACTTAACTTTCTCACTATTTGGTAGGGTCAGTTTTTGCATTACAATAGTTGTCCGTTATGCTGGTCACCTCCCTATTACCATTTTCCACTTAGGAAATGCAAGCTAAATGATCTACTGAACTTGCAAAATGAAATACTATGCAGTGGTTCTCAGCCTTCTAGGACAGAGCACTGTTTGTGCTACCTTTGACACAGGTTCCCCTGGGTTAAAATTCTAGCTTACTACAGCTGGAGTGTCTACAATGCTGTGCTATAATCTGTCACCAAAGCATGTGTCCTGTACAGATGGAGGTACATTGGTCATGTTTTAGCTGTATGGATAGACAGAATAGAAAGGAGGGCATTTAGTGGTGTTTATCCAGACAATCAGAGGAATGAATGCAGAGGTCTTGGCAAGGGTATCATGCATTAACATGAATAGCAGTAAAAAAAAAAAGCAGTAAAATCTTAAAAGAAACAAATGAAAACAACAAAAAACCCCAAACCCTAAATGCAGAAGTATAATCTTACACCTGTATTGCATCCCACACTTTAAAGCAATTTATGGTAACAGCAATAGGAATTGAATTTAGCAGAGTGAAACATAATATGGTCCATGTGAAATATGATGAGGAAAAAACACATTAGCCTAATTTATTCACCTCTTAATGACTGAATGAGTGGTTGTGTTTATGGGCAAATTGTTAAGAACTTGGTACAGCCAAGATCTAGCAGATAGTGAAACAGCTGTTAGAGTCTTACAGGAGTGCCTACACACATTGTCAAGACCATTTCTGTGGTAGCCCCTCACACTATAACACAAAACCTCCACATTTGGATCAGCTCTGGAGAAGAAATTTATCTTTCGCTAGACTGGTGCCAAGTGGGACCAATGAGTCATGTGGTTTGTACAAAATAAGGGCTCTGGCTTTGAAAAATGACAAAGAGAACGCAAAGCATTTGTGTGCCCTGCTTTCCTCATTGCCCTAAGCCTTATTCAGAAAAATCCCCAAACTTGGGTCCTGTGAGGGTGGAATACGGGGTGGAAATTGCTGTTGCTTAATGTGCCGGCATTTCACTTTTTAGTGCTCTTTGGCAAGGCCAGTTGCTCAGCGAGCCTTTGTTTGAGCCCAAAACCCGACCGGGGGGAAAGGGGAATGGCGTTGCTTAGCAACAGCTCTCTTTTTGGTCGGGTAGCACATGGTTATGGGAAAGAGAAATCTGTAAATTCAGTAGATTTGGGTCCTATCCAGGAATTTTATTTCATTTTCCAGAATCAGGCTTTTCCCTTACAAAAATCTTGGACTGTCTTGATTCCCCAAAATCTAAAGCACAGACATGGTCAGACAACAGCATCCTGTAAAGAGCAGGCAATATTAGGCTAATGATGCATTTAATTCAGTTCTTCTGCTGTATCTGCCCTAGTATGCACTTCAGAAGGATACTTTCCAGATAAAAAATATTCCCAAACGATACAATTAATTTATTTCTTTTCATAAACTGGTTTAATTATATAAGAATATAAATCCATACCTAAAAATTAAACTCAACCTCTTTTTTTAAGTGGTAGGGTATTTAAATATTTTATCCCCTTTGCCTTAGTGGAGTTTTGATTCAGCTTTACATATTTATTTATTAATAATAAATAGATAGGGGTAAGGATTTCTATCTGGAGAATAATTCTTGTTTCTACATCTCTTCACTGTCTACACACTTGTAGCAGAGTGGGCAATAGTCTTTCTTATGTAAACATGACATTATTGTAGTGATACAACCTTGCAAAAAAAAAAAACAAAACACAAAAACTGTGGATTGGAGGTAACCATAGCAGCACCAGAACCTGTAAAGTCAATAGCCCTAACTCTGGGTGAAGAAAATAATGCTATTGCTATTTAACTCATCTACTCTTAAACAGAAACTGTCCTGTTTTTCAACCGTACTGCCATTTTAGAACTCAGAGCAAGCACTTTTGCATCTCCTGTGCAAAACATGTTCTGTTCTTGAGTCCAATCTAAATTTAAAAAGCAAATAGAAACATTTTATTTCTGAGCATATGGGGGTAACTTCCAATTCTGTTTGATTCTGTGTGAAAATTAAAACAAAGTAAAAAGGCAAAAAGACACTTCTGTGACTGTTTTGAAGTGACTGCTAGTAATCAGATAAATGAGGAAGAAGAAAGCTGCTCAAGAAAGCAGGCTGGGTTTATCTACGTCCATACTGCGTGAACCCAAGTCTCTCTCTGAATGTGTCCTTTGTGGAGAATACTGTTTGATGACTAGCGCTCTCAGAGAAAGTTATTCAGGTTTTGGCTATGGAGTCATTCCATGCTGGAGTAGACTTTTGGAGGATTGTAAAGTACACTCTGGGTAGTTCTGTACATATGTGTGATCAACGTATGTGTTTACAGTTACACTCTGTATTGTAAGTTATAGTTGTGGGTTTTGGATGTCAGAAAATTTGGATCAATCCACAGGTGGAAAAGATAGGATAGGTACTGTACAATGGCATTAAGATTCTCTACCAACCCCTCTTCATCATCCAGTGCATTACTGGTAGACCGTGTCACTACAAATAGATATTTCTTAATAAAGGGAAAAAAGATTAGTGGAATGTTTGTCTAATTCCCTTGTATATAGGGAACCAGTGATAATTAGTATAGAAAGCAGAAAACTTAGGGCTAGGAAATAATATTTTCCTGACAAATTTAGCTTAAGGAGACCATGCAAAACGTTCATTTTTGTTGAATCATTTTCTATGCTAACTTCTGGGGATTGTTATGAGTAGATAGAATATTAAGATTATGTATGAACAGGTGCTGCCTAGTAAACAGCTTCAGCACTGATCAAAACAGACTGAATGGGACAAAGAATTCTCAGGGGGTTAGAAACCTATCCATACTGTATCATTATTCCCTCTGCATTTCGTGGTTGTGATAAGTACACTTTTGGAACTGCAGTGTGACAGAGGTGGACCATATGAAATTGATTCACACCTTAAGGCTCAGTGGATGGTTCCAGGGAAATTACACACTTCATTACACTTAAGCACAGAGAGATGAACAATAATGAAATGCTAATATGCAGTGGCCATAGGGTACTATTATTGACATAAATAGTAGTTCAAGGAAATGGCTTAGTTTTTTTGGATTACTAAGCAACAATTCATGTAATGAGTTTAGCTAACTCTTCATAGGAAAATAATATAATGGAGTACTATTAAAACGAAGAACAATATATATGTTGAAAAATCACATATATTAGAGATACAGAAAGAATCTGCCTAGAATATGGACAAATCAAGTATAGCACCTCTGCATAAGGGAGAGGTGAGCTACAAATAAAGTGACAGCATTAATGTGGGTTGACTTTGTTTTTTCAAATGCGTTTGCTTGCTAGAGCTACATTAACAAGTGTTTTGTATTTAATAAGGTCTGATATAATGTGCATTTTGTTTAATTACAGTTCATTGCGGATGTGGCACTCTCAAAGCAGCTGACAGCAGCCTCAGCAACATTTTGCACTAAAATTTCTACATGCAGTCACATTTTTGCTTTAATTATCAGATGGCACCAAATTTGATATGTAACTCAGATATAAAAATACGTTGGTAAATTTAGAATCCATCTGGCTGAAGTTTTAAGGATGGAATTATCTAAAGAGATTAAAGGATTTAGGTACAAAAATCCAAGCTGAGAAAGTCATCTAAGCCATTTTAATCTCCTAGGAAATCTCAACAGGAGTTTATGCCATATAAGTCTACTTAATTGCTTTGTCATGCTATATGCAAGAAAAGTGTCGTGAGTCTTTCTCCATCCCCAGAACACCAGGGTAAAGAAAAGTAATTTATCACAGATTTGTCATCACTTACGCAATTGTCTTCTTTCTGGCAGCATGTGTTTGACTTCGCTTTGGTGGATGCTATTCTGGTTGTGCCCAGGTCCTGAGAAGTACTGGCTGCAGACCTTTTAGCACTCTTAAACAGACAAAAGCAGAAATCGGACTGAGTCAGCAGAAAATCCAAGAGAGTTTGGAAGTGTGTTTTCTGCTCCTGAAAATACACTGATCAAATATTGATGAAGTATGCTGATGGGATAGTTTTGTATTCTCATTTTAAGTCATGTTTAATTCCTGATGCCTCTTAATTATTGCAGCAATAATTAACCTTTTCAGCAAATGTGAATAGAGGATCTAATCCTCAAGCATTGAAAATCATCATAGTTCCACAGAAGTCGATAAAGAAATAAGTATTTTCCCCAATAGTTTGGCCATTATCCTTCCCCTTCCCTAATTGTGTTGCCTTCTTCCTTTCAGTTTAATAATCGTACTTCTCTCCTGACAAAACTTAAAATTGAGAAAGTCCTGGATTTTTTCTCTTTCCGCAGCCTATCAATTTCTCTCACACACACAGACTCACAGACACATAGACACATAGGCATATGCACACAAACTCCCATATAGCACAAGCTAGCTTGTGTGTAGCTCTCCAGAGACTGCTGTAAAATTGTGCATACACACAAGGCATCATTTTTGACTACGTAATGCTTGACAGAGCCATATGACTTTGAATTTTTTGCTTCAGAGGAAAACAAATTGGCACTTTTCGGGTGTCTACGATATACTTTTCTGAAGTATTTTAATATATTAGTTTTTAAAAAACTGATACAGAAGAGGAAGATGAAGACTTACAGATATTCAATAGGAAAAATGCATGTGTGTAGTAATGGAGTAATAAAAGACAAGCGTGAAGCTTCAAAAATTATTTAAAGGACTCTAATAAACTGTTGAAATATTTCATTGCGTTGCAGACTTAACTTGAAGTCAGATGCTATATAAGGAATGTAACAGACACTGGGTCAGTTATCTGACGAGTCTCGCTGGAAACAGCTGTTATATTGGATAATCAGATGGTTCAGGCCTGCATATACATGAGCAGTTTGAAGTTATGTAGGAGATGTCCTGTAAAAGGAAGTCTTTATATAAGTTACTGGTTTTGTTAGTTCAACATTACTCTCCAATCAGGATTTCCTCCTTTGGGACAGAGATATTTCAGTAAGGCAAACAAGTTCATTTTCTAAATCACAATGCAGGCTTCTTTTACATCTTACAATGGACTTAACTGTGTTCTCAGAAGTGGTAACCGAAAACCTAATATAGAGGCACTACTTCTGATTGATTCATTTCAACTCACTGTGCATTGTGATAATAGAGGATTTTAGGATTTTTTCCTTCTCATTTGTTTCCCAAACCTGCTTCTTCTGGTATCACTCCTTTTACTGATCATTTCTCCATGCATAGAAAGGAGTCTTTTTTTTTTCTTTTTGTTTAGGGTTTTGGTTTTTTTCTTTTTTTTAAGGTAACAGTCAAACCCAATAGTAGTTAGGTTTTTTGTTTGTGTTATTTGAAAGTTGATGTTCTTTTTTGCAAACAATCTGTGCTGGCTCACATCAGAAGTCTAGTCACTATTTCACAACTAGATTACAGGCTTGTGATTGTCCAGATCTGACATTCATCTCATGTTCATCAGAGGCCAGGAGAGCAGTTAAGCAGTCTAGCTGAGCAAATGTTCACTTTTAAAATGTAGTTTCTCTCTTGGTAACAGCAGAATCAAGCTGCCAAAACTGCACATTACAGGTGTAATGCATTTGCTGAAAGCATTGGGCTGAATCCCTGTCAAAGGCTGGGGTTTCTGGATGTTCATGGTAAATGCTATGTATGCTCTGGTGCTTAAGGAACTCTATTACAGATTCATGAAGAGGTGATATTACTTCATTCCACATCCAAAGGTTTAGAGAGTTTCCTGGAGTCCCAGGCAATTCATCTTTCTGCTTCCCCTACAGCCACTGTCTGTTCTTACGTCTTAAAATAATTCTTTTTAGAGACAGAGGGAAAAGCCTCCAATTTCAACTCGGCAAGCTTTTGCTTGCTTGAGGCAACAAAAGTGTGCTTGAGGGGATACAACTTTCCCTCAAAATTAGATTCATTCCCATATTTTATCCAGAAAAAAATGGAGCACTCCTGATTTTCAGGTGGCTCGTTCATGTTCTGTAAGTAACCTACATCATGAAAGGACTCAGGATCTAGTGATCATCTTATATGCTCAAGCAAATTTGCAAACTGTTGTACTGGTTTTGGCTGGGATAGA
>NW_009229419.1:0-2840 GCF_000690835.1 Fulmarus glacialis
CGGGGCCGCCCCGGCAGCTCCGCTTTCAGCCCGACAGCTGCGGATCCCAGGTGGTCTGACATTTGAGATCGGGGCTGCGGGTAAGATTGAAGGTGTTTTAGGGGAGAAGGAGGCTGCGAATAACACCGAGCCCTCAGCCAGATGGAATCGTTCACGGAACAACCTGAGATACTCTATTACTGTCCATATGTCTCCCAGGTCTCCAAAGGCCATACTCCATTGATTTATTAGAAATCTGCTTTTTTCAGCGTTGGTTCTTTCAAAAAACAGAGTATAATGTGGGATTTACTATCATCTGAAACGCTCCTTTTTGAAAAGCAGTTTTTTGCATAAGCTAGTCTGCAGAAATGCTTCAATAAACACCAGATTAGAAAGTAAATATTTCGGGACGGGAGCCCCCTCTTCATGTACCCTTTTAACAAGTTTCTTCCTGTCACAATGAATGATAAAACATTTTATAGGGCATTTCTATGATAAACAAATGGCTGAAGGCATGGTACCAGTAGAATAAAAGCCACCAGTTATAACTATGCTAACAGTCTGCCTTACACTTATTTCTTCCTTTGCATATAAGCCTGGAAGAATTATTTTATTGTTTTAGCACTGCAAACAGTTGTTATTAGTGTATCTTATTTATAGTCAGTTCTTTGAGGCACTATAGTAATATAGAAAAATATCAGTTATTTCATCACACTGGTGAATTTAATGAACCTGAAGGTGTGTGTTATTTTAGCACTTGCTGTAGCTCCTGTGAAAACCCAATGGTGCTAAAATCTGTAAACCTGTCACTGCTTAAGTAATAACCTTGTTAAAAGCATCTTCATTTAACTTATTTCAGCTTTTGCAGAATGCAGGTTTTATTTTATCAGTGTAATTTCCAACCAAACCACTTATTGTAAATATAGTTAATTGTAGTTCATTAATTTATTCTCAGTGTTATTGCTTTTATTTTAACACTTAGTTTAAATTAAGCATTGTCTAGAATTGAGTTCCCATTTTCGATTTTTTTAAACAAACTCTTAATTTATATAAAATATCTTTGGCTAGAACAGTAAATTTTATTCTGCAATATGGAAAATGCTCTTTGCATTCATTAATATCCCTCTGTGCTGCAAGAAATGAGCTTTCTTCCTTAACAGTAGACAGGAAAACAAAATGAGATTTTTTTTTAATCTTACCACTGTGAAATTGGGCTTCTTTCTTTCGTTTAAAAATATAGAGAAAATGAAATATTGATGGCATGTGTTCCAAATTATCAATTGATCCCTGCAAATGCACATCTACAATTATTGAAATTCTGGTAATAAAAAAATGGGAACTCCCTGCTATTTAGCAACATTCAGCAAAAGAGAAGTGTAATTTGCACCATCACTTTTTTTATAGCACCAATGATACTTCTGACATTATTACACCGTGGAGCTGTTTGTGACAAATGATAAAAGTATCAAGTTCCTAGTAAATTTTTACAAGGTGGGCAATTATCCATCCATTAATACTTTTTTCTTTGAGACCTGGTGCTGTATGGTGCTGTATGGCAGACACAAGGCAGCTCAGGGATAAAGTCCTCAGAAACTGATGCTGAATGCCGATACAGGCCCCCGCTCCTGAAGGCAGAGAGACTGCGACAGAAACCCAAATGCGTTGGTTGCTTCGAAATAATTATCAGAATTAGCTATGCAGGATGCTTCCATTAGATTGTCATTTCATTGGGGGGTTATTTATTCCCCCCCCCCCCCCCCCCCCCGCCACTGCAAGCGCTATGTGCTCACCGTGGTCTCTCCTTCTCAATGTGTTTCTGTTTCAGTGTTTATTGATCCATGCTTCAGTGTAGGGCCGCGACTAATATAAATCAGAGCACCGTCATCAAAGAGAGTGCAACATCCCCGATTTACACTAGGCACAAAGCTGACCTTGGCTATTTAATCGCTCCTATCATCAGAAGTTTCTGGCCTAATCAGTCTTGATTTTAGTTTGCAAACAAGTCAAAAATGTTATTAAACTTCCTCCCTTCTCGCAGTTTTGGTGCCAAAAGCCCTAAGGGGGATGGCAGTGCTGTGCTTCATGCACGGTCTTAGTACCTCTGGTGGGTCCTACAGAGCAAGCAAGAGCAATGCTGTAGGAGTTACTCCTTACCTGGATGTTAGGGAGCAGGGGTGGGTGAGGACGGTCAGTGGGCAACCTCTGAAATGGGAATGAGGACTGGAAGTGGGATTGAAGGCACCAGCATCCCCCAACGCCTTTATGAGCATCTCAAAGCCAAGATGGGAGCACCCATATCTGCTCTGGGGCTGGAGAAAAGCAGCGAAACAGGCAAAGAGGTGAGGGGGAGGAGGAGGAAAGACAGGCTGCCTACGTGCTGTGTCTATAGCAGGGTCATTTCATAAAAAAGGAGGTCTTGTCACAGACCGAAAGAGCGCGAAGGTGCCCTGAGAGCTACAGCCAGAAGAGGAGGAGGAGGGAAGCCAAGCTGCCAGCTCCTCTGCCTGACTGTAGGATCAGGATTTAAGGCAGAAATTAGGATGCTTCGAATCCTGACAGCTGTAGTATGTCTTCAGGATCTGAGAAACTGGACTAAGCAACTGAAAAGGAATCCAGTTGTTTAAGCTTAGACTGGGATTGTGTTTATATTTGTTTTGCTTGTAACCTTTCGTTTCCAGCCTTGCAACTAAAAGCCTGACCTTACGTCTTGCTTAATAAACCTTTTGCAAAAGCTTTATTTTATCATTCAGCCTGCCCCATGCTGTAGGGAAGATGGGTGGGAGGGAACGGGAGAAGCTGCGGCGCAGAGGCACTGAGGCACGTCCCGCGGGTGCGGGGCGGGGGGCCGGGGCGGGCGTCCT
>NW_009229420.1:0-501 GCF_000690835.1 Fulmarus glacialis
AATAAAAAAAAATTATTTATTATATTGCAGGAAAACAAGGTTATTGTTCCCTTTGGAAGGTAACAGAAAATCTGATTAAGCTGTACTTAGCTAGATCCTATAATACTTTGATATCTGTTTAAGGCATCTGAGTATAAGCTAAGCAAGAAAGGAAATGCATAGGACTTCAAAATCTTGAGTCTGCTTATTTCAACTTATCACCTGTAAATAATGAATTCCAATTAACCTGTTTCTGAGTCACCTCAGAAAAGATAAGGAACTGAACTATTTTTATGTCACCTACACAATTCATTTTTCCAGTTGAGCTGAAAGACGGACAGACAGATAGAGTGAAATGGAGAAATGCTGGGATCACAAGTCACAAATCATTTTGAAGGCCTAAGGGTTTTAAAAAGACGTTTCTTTCTTAGAAGCCCTCCTAAATCTGAAATGTTCATGAACGTTTAAGTAAATAGAAAAAACTGTCAGCACTCCTTTTTTTTTTTTTTTTTTTCCCAGAAC
>NW_009229420.1:529-25247 GCF_000690835.1 Fulmarus glacialis
GATTCTCTTTAAAATGTGTATAGATTTCTTCTACCTCAGAGATTCATAAATGTTATTAAAAATGAATGCCAGGCCTGATTTAAATTGAAATGTCAGATGGTTGGTTTCCTACTAGTTAAAAAGTAATGACACCTGCATAAGAAACAAGCTGGAAAAAAAAAAAAGGTTTGGGGTTAAATATGATACGAATAACAAACTATAAGACTTGAAATGATATTATGCATATAAAACATGTATTTACACACACTTATGGATTTAATAATGTAACCCTATGAAAGGCCAGGTTGACTAATTCTGCAGCCCGTTTTGTTCATTAATCATAATGTACCTCTTGCTTTGTTGCTCCTGTTCCAGCATCACACCTCAGAGGGGAAGTATGTTAATTATACCAGCTCTGCTGCGGCTGCTGCAGTCACTTAGCACACTGGGGGGTAGCAAGCACAAGCTAGCACTCTCTTAAGACATTGGTTTGCTTCCCCACTGCTCCTGATAAGGTTAGGAATCAGGACTTCATGACATCAGATCTCTTTGGGCAGGAAGGGTCACTGTGCAGAGCCCCCCAAGAGCAGAAGAGACTTTCTTTGTATCTAGCTACCATCACACTTTGAATATTTCTGCTAAGAGGAACTGAGTTACTTGTGTCCCTCTGTATCTGACTTTTGCATTTTAATAAACTGATAGATTCATCTGTACTAATACAATCTAAGGCTGAATTTAGAGCAGCTTGAATCCTTAAAATTTTGGGACCAATTTTCTTACTTTTAAAATTAGATTAGAACTGTCACTGCTGTAGAGCCTTCTTTTAGAAGCAAAAACACCTCTGCATACTATGATTTAAAAATAAGATCCTCAATGTATCCCCCCACCTCCCTGCCCTCCATTAACCCAAGGGACCCCGTACACCTTCCTCAAGGGCAGCTCTCATACAGACTCTAGGAAAGGGGAAATCTGAACACAGACCATTTGTAGGAAAAAGTACTCCAGTACTTAAAAGGGTACAGCTCAGAGTACGAGTGTGTGAGATAGTGCAGAAAGTCATACCATTCACCAGGCTTCCAAGTATTTATAGGTTTAAGAAGTAGGTGTGAGACACTGCACGCTCTGTGACCTATTTTTTCCTTGTGCAAGAGAAATGATGCTGCATACTCCAAAGACCTCAAACATTTGGTGAAAAAATAACCTCTTCTAATTATTTCCATTATTCCATGGATAGACAGTTAATAACTTGATCTGCCTCAACCTGATATTCTCAGGTATTTTACACATATCTCACCAGTAATATATAATTTATACATCTTTTTAAAATATTTACAAACTGAAAATGAGTTTTCAATTAGAAATATTTTTATGCAAATTTAAAGAATATATCCTACCAGTTGGTGAAGCATACAGTAAGAATAGCCTTAAATAACATGTGTGCACTGTAGAAAGTTGTTTTCTACACAGAAAAAAAAAGTCTAGCAGATCCTGAATAACACCTTTATAAACTTAACCTTCCATTTCAATTTTTATCTAGAAAAAAAACAGGATTAAAAGGCTTGAATTATAGGTGCCAGTTGCTGAATACTGAGTATTAATACAAATTACATAATATTCTACTAGAACTTAAGCTACAATTGTTGGTTATATATCATGTGCCACTATCTTATGAAAATAATCCCACAAATGAGAAGTTTTGATAGAGAAAACTACTGAAATATTCCTTTCTATTTAAAAAGTAGCATTAAAATCCTGAATGACCTCATAACACCCTTTAAACCAAAAGAACTGTGCCTTGCTGAGCCCAGTTTTATAAAGTGTCCTGTTGATCCTAATTGAGGGTGGAGTAATAAAAGGGCTCAGGTCAGCTGTGAATTGGGTGTATAGAGGATACAAAAATGTCATTCAAGGTACTTAGGGAAAGGAGGGGCTTGGGATTAGGTCAGTTGGTCTGCTTTTCATCCCTTTCTTTTAGGAGACTTGATTTCTTTGCTTTGTACCTTTTTTGAAAATATTTACAGTTGTATGACAATTTTAGGGAATTCTAGAGTTTATTCTTCTATAGCATAGTATATAGACTGCTTCTTGCTGAAAATGAAGACTTGTATTGCATTTGTAGCTAGGGAATACATAAATTACTATCTGCTATAAAAAGGTGCTTATATTCTCTCTGCTCTTCTTTATCATGAGTTATAAATGACTAATTCTTCCATTTTCCTCCTGAGGCTTGTGAAGTGAAACTTCTCCTCTCTAGCTGATCATGTTAGACTTTGATGTTTCCTTGTGAAGAAAAGAACTATTTTTAAAAGGCTCAGGTCTTTAGGTCTTTCCTCTGATCTTTTCTATGTATAAATAAACACTTTTTTATTCTTAAAGTCTGACTTTACATTTTTGGTCATAGGATGGGTAGCTTAGAACCAGATTAAATAGAAGGAGATCCTGTAGGATCTGTTAAAAGTTCCTTCAAAGGTTTTTTCTTTTTGTCCCCTTTTTCTTGAGAACTTCACTGTTATGAAAAACTAAGATTTTTATGAATACTTGTTTGGATGTTCCTCCAGAAAAAAGTTTAGCTGAAAATAAGCTTGTCTTTCTGAAGCCCCAATGTTTCCATGGGCTTTTCATTATTGTACTGTGCTCTCAGGTTTTCATAGAGATAGGCAACCAACTGTTATCTAGTATGAGATACCTTTACAGTAAATATAATGGTAAATAATGCTGTAAAGCTCCCTTCCCTGAATACAAGTCTTGGCTGAATTATCGAGGTTGTACAAACTAATGTCACACTGTAGACCACATCAGAACAGCAACTTGCTTCTGCAGGCAGGACAAAAAAATTGAAGAGTAATCTGATATCAGCAAAATATTTTAAAATGAACCAGAGGTTTAAATCTGAACTGATAGAGCTGGTCTTACTCAGTTGGACTATGAGAATAGAAGAATGGATTTACCCCTGTATTTCACAATCCAGAGACAGAAGGGCAAAAGAGTTTCATATTCTAAAGCTTCCTATAGCTTAATAGTTCAATATACTGTATTCTACAAAGACATTCTGAAAAACTAAGCAAATAGAGTTAAAATTGTTTATGAATTTAATGCAGGTTTGTGATATTTCAGGCCTCTTATTTACTGAGTGTTTGCTGATCTGGTTTTGTTTCATAGAATTGCGTATTCAGATATATAATAGTGGTGACACTCAGACCGTATTCAGGTTACATCAGCATATCTAGTGAAAAAGTCCTTTAAGGGAAGAAATACATTATTTCATAGTAAAGGATATAAATCTGCCTCTTGATACATAAGTTTTAATTTAGGATTGTGAACTTGCACTCTGTTCAAGGCCCGCGGTGGATAGCAGACTTTGTGTAGTGGAACAAATTCTGTAATACCTTCACAAGGCTCCTATCCCTGAGGAGCCTTGATAATAGGGAGATGCATACCTTGCTTTTCAATTACTGAAGCTGAAACGGGGTCTTTAGAAAGTGGTGAACAAAAAACCCCAGCAAGCAGGAGCGAATAGGGAAATCATAACTGACCCAGCTGTGCAGCAGACTTAACACTTAATTGTCTTGCTTTATCTCTCCAAATGCTTGGAAATTAACTTGAATGTATATCTTCGTTCAGTAGATCACTATGCACATAGTATCAACATTCGGAGAACTTCAGTATGTGCATTACTGACATTATTGAAGAGACATGAATATCTTTTTATCTGATCAATTCAGACTGACTCCTGTTTACTGTATTTGGGTGAAAGAGTTTGCAGATGACAAAAGAAGACAGGGAAACGCAATTGGAGGTTTTGTATCTGATGTCTGTATTGCAAAACACCCCAAGGCAGCGATAGTTTCCAATTTTCTTTTATAATAGTTAAAACTTTATACCTGGTTTAGCTAATTAGCAAATATTTCTATCCCTTCAGGGTTAGTGTGGATTGCTATCATGGCACATTGCCTTCTTTTTCAACTAAACAATTTGCTTGAAATGTAACTATTTGTTTTCTCTCACTAAAATCTTGGGGTTTTTTCCTTGTCCTAATAGACAAGAGTGTACTTGTTAAGGAAAGGTGCCCAACTTTTTCATAAAGTAGTTCAAGAAAATCTGGATAATTAAGGCAGAATCTTGTGAAATGTAGTCATCTTGGCTATTAATGCTCCCGGTAGTGGTCTGCTCTTCCCTGTATCTATGTGGTCTTAACCATCCCTCAAACCAGAGCTACCCTGAACAGCCCTGACCAAAAGGCCCCACATTCCTCTCCTTTTATTTTTCTCTGTGAACAAAACATTCAGATTAACACTATCATCTGCAGAAATAGTAGTTCTGAATAAGATATCTCATTCTTTCATGACTTGCTATCTATCATTCTTTCCTTTATGGAGAGGTAAGAAGAACCTAATCCATTAAAATAACATTAGACTAACATAACCATGTAAAAGTTATCTATGCTGTACTATTAGAATAATTTCCTTTTGAATGCCATATTGATTCTTCTGGCCACCAGGGGAAAAAAGTTGCTTTGGAGGTAAAGAGTGCTTGACCATGCAAGTACCTTATCTTATTCTCAGATAGTGGTGTAGGTGGTACTGTGTAAACAAGATAGCTATTTGGCTGATTAGAATGGGTTATCACAAAATCGGTAATTTATCATGTTTGCACTATAAATATTAGAAGCTGTACAGCCATGCAATAAGAAGCTGTTGTGAAAATCTTAGAATGTGAACAAAAAGAAAGAAAAGCTGTGAGGAAAAAAAGCATTTTTATGCCAATTGCACAGGTAGAAAACTGAAAAATACAGCTCTTATCACTTGAACAGCTGATCTGAAAGATTACACTTTTCCTTGGCTATCTCCCTCAGTGACCTCATTCATTTGCTGTTGAAATTGGACAGGACACTTCTTGTCTCTGAGTGTTTGTCTTCTGTTAGCTTCACCAATTCTGTTAGCTAGTTGGTCTTCAGTAAGTGAATTTTGATCTCCAGGGCCCCGTGAAGAACAAAACAAACTGAAACCATGACTGACATCCTGTTGTATAGTAGTAATTCTTCTTGATTTGCAAAATAACTTGCTAAAAATGGCATGTGTCCAGATGTGAGATTTTTTTTTTATTGTAGTCACTTACTTAGTATATGAGTTCTTACCTCACTACTCCAACATCATATCTTGGAGGGGTAGTTCTGAACTGTCTCGTCAAGTAACCACCAAACTTGAGTGGAACTTTTTTGGTCTATTTGCTTCTTGAATTTCTTGTTTTACACAGAATTCCTTATTTCTTTTTTCCTGCATTATAAATTATTTTCTGTCTAGATACCTTTTTCTACTACAGCATGTTTATTTAACTTTCCTCAGTATAAACACTGACTAGTAGCTGTTTCCCTTCTTGATGTTACCTCAGTGATTTCCAAAGATTTCTTTAGCTATTTTTTTAATTGTTTCTGTCAGGATAGTTATCCATGTATTAAACTTACAAAATCAAAATTTTGTGATTAAGGTACTATGGCTAAAAATGAAGAGTTATATATTGTTTCATAATGCATATGTAAATTTGATTCTACTTTGATCATTTTTTTATATATTTTTTCTTGATCAATATTTATAACTTTTCTTAACAGTGCTCTACTGAATCCTTTTACAAGAAACTGTGTCTGTAGTCAGAAAAAGTCTCTGAACAACTTTGTCACCAGATTTTCTGCCTTATTCCCTAATAATCACTTGGAGTCTTACCACCCTTGCTTCTTAAAACTTCTAGTTAGCTTGTGGTCTTTTCCCACATTATTTCCCACAGTTTGTCATAGTTATCTACTTCAGTTTAGAGTTCTCACCCTCTGATTTTTTTTCAAGGAAGGAACATCTTATCCAGTTTTACTCATGTTTGTGTTTGGAACATATATCAAGAATCCTACTTAAACTCTTCTTTTCCGCTTGAGAGGAAAACAGTCTTGGCCTCAACAATATTCCTGACTGCATCTTTAT
The DNA here is from genome assembly GCF_000690835.1 of Fulmarus glacialis. Lineage (NCBI taxonomy): Eukaryota > Metazoa > Chordata > Aves > Procellariiformes > Procellariidae > Fulmarus > Fulmarus glacialis. Next base: position 6,475 of record NW_009229420.1, read on the forward strand.
GCAACCTGGCAACCTTTATCTCCCCACATTCTCAGAAGGGAACCTGGCATCAACACTAATTTCCTCTAGCTTATGATCAGGTGGCAGTCTTGTCCTTTTAGCTTTTAATTATTTTTTGCAACCTTGTGACTGTACAATGTCTCTGTCAATTATGGATATGATGAAAATCTTAAGTCAGAAGCACTGGATGATGATGCAGTGTTGGTTTCCCAAACGTAAAAATGGCCTAAAATGATGACTCTGATATTTTAGTTCCTCCAGTCATCTCAGGCAGGTTAGATCAGAATTCTAGAGACAGCAAAACTATTAACACTATCAAGATTACTACTCCTGCAAAATAGTCTGCCTTAGTACACATCTGATTAAATGAGAAACACTGTTCCTTGTCCCAGAATCCCAGGCTGACAGCTTGAATCTTACAGTTGTGTTAGAGGATGCTTTTGTGTAGACTTCTGTGTCACCACAGACACCCTGTCAATATTCATGTCTTTGTATGGAAACTAGCTAGTGTATGATGGGAGGAATGTGACTAATGAAATGTTTTCTTGCTAAGGTATCAATAATCTTTTTCCCCCTTTCCTCCCCACCCACCCCCCATTGCAATGGCTACCTCAACCAGCTGGACTATTTCACATCTATGCCAATGATACCTTTTGTTCCCTCTGTATCTTGAACACACATATGCCTGCAGTCATCCAAAAATTTGGTCCATACTGTGTGATGAGAACAAAGGTATAATGGGCAGCAAATCTAGACATGTAAATGTACATTTCAGATTTGACTGAAATACACAGTGAAAGTGAGATCCAACTTTTTTTACAAAGTAGTCATAACTTCATAGTTTTGAATTATGGTATTATATGATTACAACTCTGGTAGTTACAGACAAATTTTAAACTAGACACAAGAAATTTTCCTTTTTTTTTTTTTAAGGTGGGCATTTAATTTCAACTTCACAAAGACCAGGTTTAGCATGTGAAGCCTGATTCGTTCACGACGCTTTCATGCTGTCACAACTTGTGGAGCATTCGGTTGGTTGTTCAAGACTTTAGAATGCCAAAATTGTCATTTCAATTTTTCTGCATTTCATTTTAAATTCTTTTTAAATTCTTTTTAATGGTGTGGTTACACCGGCCACAGCATAAATAAGAAAACAGGATTTGCATTTAGAAAGTTATAAAATACTGTATTCCTTTGGGTATACTTACAAAGGTACCATATACCCCTTCGTATAAATCAAGATAAGAATACTGAAAGCAAAGTAATTTGATTAGGTACTAAATTCAAAATGTTACAAGAATGTGGTCTAACAGCCACTAGGAACTTAAGTCAGGCTACTTATACGGCACCGTCTAGCGTGGAAAATTAAAATGACAGGTTCAAGAGATAAAGAAAATCTTGTTCTTATTCAGCTTCAAGGTTCCTGCCAGTTTCTCTCTTATGAGGTGTAATGTAATATTACATACACATCTACTATAAACAATGAGACTTTTATAGATATGTCAAAAGGATACCATTTGATGTGAAATAAAATAAATTACAACCTTGTAAAATTTCTATAATTTACTCTCTTATAGGCATTTCCCTCTGAGAGACATAGAGCAAAAAGTAAAGCCTGTATATTTTACCTAGTGTATAATCAAGGTAATAAACTGTAGTTTTCAATTATGGGAGATAAAAATGCTGCCTTTAGCTAAACTAATAAACAGTGTCATTAAAGCTTATGCAATTTTAATTAATGAATATCTAAAGTTCTTAGAGCATTTCGTTTCTTGTTAATAGGTCTCAGTGACATACATGTGAGTATGCAACTCTCCTCTTCCTCGTTTCCTTTAGGTTACTTTCACCTTTGGATCTCAAAGTTGTTGTAAAAAGTTACTCTTTTTTTTTTCCCCATCTTTCTCATCTGACTCAATCACTACTTGATTTCCTTACAATTATGAAGAAATGCCACTTGAGGCTACAATAGATGTTTGCAGGCTTCCTCTAAAACAACACAGCCCCCTCCCATCTCCTTCTGATAATGACATCAAAAAAACATTTATGGTTTAGAGATACTTGGCAAGTAACTGCATTCCTTTCCTATCAAGTTTTATGGCTCTTATACAGCCAGCATAGCCCGTTTAATCTCATACTCATTCTATACATACTTTTTTTACTGGTATTTTCCTGCATATGCTCTTATAATTAGGAACTAGGCCCCTGAGGGCCCAATTAGCCAACATGTGAATGTAATTATAACCTTTAAAATGTTTTTTTCCATGTGTGTCTGTGATATGACTTTGACCATGCATAATGTGAACCTACTCACAAGGAAAGTTAATCCCCTAATCATTTGTAGAGAGAGCTTTTCTCAGATTTATAGGAGGAATACAAATGGTTATAGAATAATCATACTCTGGATAGTGTAGTAAATATGTAGTGCTCCTGTGGCAGTATTGCAGAAATAATCCAGCTTTCAGAGTTCTTCAGCACCTCTCTATTTCCATTGAATTCTAAGTTCTGAGACCCTGCTAATGTGTCAATAATACCTGTATTTATTTTACTTCTGGGATTTTTAAAATTTATTTAAATATTTGAGACTTAACCTACACGTTATTTCAATGCTTCTCTGAGGCAAGGGGTTACAGAAACTCCCATTCTCAGGCTCTAGAATGTGAGGAAGGTAAAAGCCAAATTTTTGAAATGCTATTCCAAATGTTTTCTGAAGTCTGTTTTCTTAACATTATTTTTGTTGCACTCTCTGATTTAATGGTGACAAAACTCCCAAGCACCTGGATATCTTTATTTTACTTTTCTTCCCATGACTAGGTAAAACCTTTATTGAAAAACTTTTCAGATTTTTTTAAGGACTGTTACTGAAATGAATAGTAAACATTAACTTGCATGGTCAGGCAAGTCTGATACAGAATTAGAAGTCTTCTAGGCTAATACCTAGTCATACATTTTATGCTGGCTTCCTTATGACATGTCTGCAAGATATAAAACCCCACAAGAAAATAAATCTCTTCAACATTAACATCTAGCACTGTGTTGGTAATGTCCTCATTGGGTTTGACTTGGTTAGGAAAAAAGCCATGTGCCAGCTGAAAAGAGAAATTACAATTTTTCTTTGGAAAGATGTTTATCTCTGAATACAAATCTTGTACAAAATATGTATGGAAAACCAAATAAACCAAGCTCATGAGAATATATCAAAGTTAACAATCTTATATTGACAGCTTAATTGTCGAAATGGTCTATTATTGGGCCTTTCTTGTCTGTAGGGTTTGGGTTTTTTGTACTTTATCTCTAAGGACATTTAATCATAAACTTACAAACAAATCCTAGAAATATGCGGCTGTTTAATTTGACTCCTCTGAGATGTAACAGGCTGGCATTAAGGGAGAGACTTGGCGTATCAAAACTACTTATGGTTGGCACCTTCCATTTTCATTAAAAATGAAGCACTAGAGCAGATGGGCTTCGAAGATATTTTTAAGATTTACGTGCCAGCCCATGGGAGGGCTCCAGTGCAAACAGTTCCTTTACAGAGAGTCAGAGCATCCTAGGTCAGCGGAGGGGCCCAGGCAGCCTGTTTGTCACACGTTAGGATCCTTTCATGCATTTGGTGGTGTTAAATTTCATTCTGCCTGTAGAAACAAGTCATTTTAATAGGGGAAGCTTACCTCTCTCAAGTGCTTGTCCTGTACCAAATGTAGAGTTTAAAGACATAATAAAATAAAATGCACTGAAATAAACAACACTCTACAAAGTAAGGTTTTTAGTCTTGTCACATCCTGGCTGCAAATGGCATGTTTGGTCTCAGGATTAATTTCTCAGTTTGGCTCTACGCTGAAGCCACTGAACAGGATGGGAATATTGCCATTGACTTCAGCTGGTGTTAGAAAAATCAGTCCCCTCAGTGATGAGAACTTCTTTTCAAGGCAGTCTACCAGTGCATGTCATAATATATAAACAAGGGAAGTATGAAGCCATTTAAAGATAAATTGTGTCTAAAACTACACTGAAAAGGCACAGCCCTTTTTTAATTTCTCTTTATGTTTTTATATAAAGAAGTTGTTTCTTTCCTTGATTTAATTGAATTAATGATTTATACCAACTACAATCCTTCAGTATTTAAATACTAAAGCTATTGGGAATCCTTGGAGAGTTTAAATATGTCAGCAATTTTGACTGTTAATTCTATGAGTTCTGTTAAGCTTTCTCATTCGATACTTACCAGACTGCTGCAACAGGCTGAATCTGCTTGCTATCTTTGAGGTCTGACAAGAAAATCCTGGTGTCACACCAGTGCATCTCCAAATATTGTCTTTGCTTGCCTCTGATAGTATGAGCCTTCTGCTTTACCACTTAAACTTTCACATTCAATTGGTCTTTGCATAGAGTTTCTGAGAAAATTATTGGTCTTCACTGTGTATCTGGATGTAAGCCTCAAAAGAAAACAAATCAGTCATTTTCTGATCACTCAGGGATATTCTTTGGGACCTCATGGGCACAAGACCTTTTTGTGCATCTTAGCCTGCATTTTTGAACCTTGCAGTTTTTGATTTCTGACCCTTGTTCCACAGCTAAACAATGTCCCTCTGACCAGCTGTGAAAGCAAAATTATAATTTCCCCTCTACAGTCCCAAAATTATAAATCCACCACAAGTCTTTTTCCTACAGTTTTCAGAGTTGTTTATCTCTTTCCTTACCAAAACTTCCGGGGTATTTTTCTTCTGTCTTTGGAAATTGGAGTGTGGAAAGACACCAACCTCTTGCAGACAGGCATGAGAAAATTAGCTCTCCTGAGGAGGATACCTTTTGTCCAAAGCTGTTTCAGTCTCTATAGACTTCTACTAAGATTTAGTAGCAGATCTGTGCTCAGATCTATGAGGGTTTCTAGGAGCCTTGTCTGTAAGGTCAAATACGTAGTTGCACATACTTACAGAAATACTGTGGTGTTCTAACTCTGTGTCATTAGCTCATTAATTCTATATGAGTTCCCTAAAGTATGACAAATATCAACTGCACTAATAACAGGGGCTTTTTGTGCTGCAGGACAAGTCTATTAAGAAATGAATAGAAGACAATATTATGTAGTATCTTGCTAGTCATTACATCTTTATGATGTTAGGCTGCCTATAAATGAGATGCACTATGCCCTAGTTTAAACAGTTGATATCTTTTTTAGGTTTCTAATTGTAGCTAGGAAGATTTTTAGCTATTGGGTGTAGATCAAAAATGTTTGTATGTTTGCTGTCTTTTTAAAAATATGTTCATCTATCTTACATTTACTTTCTTCTCAGGGTATTTTAAGGTAACTCTGTTCATTAAACAGAGCCATACAATGTTAAGTGCTATAAAACACATCGCAAAAAAGCTGGAGTATTTACAAAAGGCTTGTAATATAAGTATGTCTCAGAATCACTTACTGGAAGATAATAGCAATAGTTGTGACACATTTTGGTTTTTATAGTGATCATTTATACTACCAACTTCAGTTATACCTGAGTCAGTGACACCAATAAAGCAAGGATCCTGCCTCGATTGTTTGTTTTTTTTTTTAAATACATGGCTATTTCAGTTAACTTAAAAAAACAAAACAAACAAAAAACAACACCACAACAAAAAAACCCCAAAACACACAAAAAAAAAAAAGAAAAAAAAAAAACCAAAACCCCACCCACAAAAAAACCCCACCAAACTAAAACAAACAAACAAAAACCTAGGGCCCCAAGTTTCTTTAAAACATTATGACACAGAGCCACTTCCGGGTCTTGTTTGGGATTTTCTCACAGTGGCCTGCTATAGTATACCTCCTGTGGTATTTGGTTATCACTAGCAATTTTGCTTCCTGTTTGTAAAATTACAGGTTTCTTCACTTGGCTGCTAAAGAGCTTGTTTGTATCTCTGTGGATTCTCCTCACATTATGCAGTTGGACCAGCAGCAATAACTGTAGCAACAACATGTCTATCAAGAACTGAGGAATCAGCAGAAAAAGCAACAGCAAAAGCCAGTTATTCATCATAATCATGGTCATTAGCAGAAACATAAGATCCAGAATGAATTCCTACAGGACTCATTTGTTCTAAATAGCCAGTGTTTTGGATGGGCAGCGTGTTGTTTTTGTAAGGTTTCCTCATGCACTTAGAGGAAGCAAAATGCCTCTGTTTTGGGGAGGGAGGTTCTTGAGCTTTTTTGGGTGGTGGTGGTGGTTGTTGTTTTAAATTAGAATAGGTATTTTTATCCTTTTTATCCAAAAGGTCATCATTTCTCCATGCAAAAAGACTAAGTATAAACTGGTACTTATATAATAATAGTTTTGTGTAATAAAATGCTAATTTTAGGGAACATTAATGTGTTGACACTGAACTTTAAGTTACTTACATAATGAGTGGAGAAAAGTAGGATCCTGAGTGCCTTGAATCACTGTCTAGGGAAGCTGTTCTGTCTCCTTCGGCTATGAAGAGATCTTCACTCTGTGTTAGATGTTACTAACGAGCAGAAGTAAGTGTCCCCCTTTGCATCAATGAAGTTCTAGCTATGCATGCAAGGACAAATTTTATGGGTGAAACTGTATCAACAACATACATAGATTGTGATGCAAAAATAAGGCTAAGCATACTAAATTCTATGGTATAGTAAGACAAAACAAAAGAAGGAAAATGTCAATAGAGCTGAAAAATCTGCAACATTGACGTTAGATGGGAAAAATGGCATCTTAACTGAAGTTTCAGTTGCACAAAAGGTGGAATAGTAAGGAATGAAAAGTCTTTGAAGATTAACTTCTAATCATAAAACACCTATATTACTAGGGTTAAAGTATAGTGAACAAGCAAATAGTGTGAATTAAGTAAAGGATTCTCCTCTAGACTGCCGGATTGCAACAGTCCTTAAAACACAGGCAAAATAAACAGCAGTTAGCAGGGAAGAACCTAACTGCAAAAGAGAAATCCATGCTGAGATTGCTGCTGCTGCTGCTACTGGTTCAGCTATCTCTGCACTACATTGCAAGTGCTACAAAGCAGCCCTCTGTTCATTTAAGGTTTGGCTTTTTCTGACATGGCGTTTCTTTGTTCTTATTTTAAATAGGGGATGTTTTTTATATTCGGAGCTGGCTTTGACTTAGAACATGAGTCCTTCCCAAAGGACTGCATTGTTTGCCTAGAGGCTTTATTTCCATTCTGAAAATTCATAGAAACACAAAACCTACAAATGTTTGCTGCTACAAATATACTGTGGAGTCTTACAAAGTTCTCTTTGGAGTTTACCATGGACCTGTCTGTGGTTAAAATAAAAAAATATTGAACTTAATTGGAGACCAAGAATAAAGCCACTGTCCTTTCTGCTGCAGAGAAAGGGTTTGTAGTGCATTAATCCCAGGATGTGCATGCATAACATTTGAATTTGTTAAAGCATTAGCATTAAAATTTAAATTACTGATGACTACTTAAGATCCATAAATATTTATTAAACTAGGTTCACATGCTTTCAGTGTTCTGTGTTCTCACTGGGCCACAGCTTGACCAAAGGGACCTAGTGAACAGGTGTTTCCCAGGTGTGAATACTATTCTTTGTTCAAAAAGTGCAGAATTTTAAGTGCTACATGTCGCATGCCTATAGGGTCATGCCATCACACTCTTCTAGATAAGTGCATTGGAATCAAAGACAAACTACCTCAAAAAGAAGGTTCTGGAGGAGTAGTTTAAAATTCTTTCTAAGGAAAAGGATCATATCTGATAAATCCTATCAGCTTCCTTAATATTAGCTGCTCTTTGAATTTAAAATGGAACAATTTATCAGCCTGTGAATCAGTAAGTATCTTGTGTGAGCCTATTTACACACTTTTCAAAGAATGACAGTTGAAAAAGACTTTCATTTATTCTCACATGTTATATAAAGTTAAATATTTGGAAAAAAACCCAAACAAACAGTTGAATGTTCTCAAGCTCTGATATCTGAATACTAGAGAGACTTCAATTGTTGAAAGTGTGGAGAATAAGGAACATGATGAAAGTGTGTTCAGAAATAATGAAAGGCATAGTGAACACTGATCAGTTGTGCTTTCTTCTCTGGTTCAATATTTTACTAGAGTAAGGGGATATTTACTGAAATAAGTTCACATAAGTTAGAACTGATATTTTTTACATTAGTTATGATCAATCTGTAGAAGAAGCATCTATTGCTTTGGCTAGTTTCATAGAATTTAAAAGTGGTTTGATGGCCGCACTGAAACAGCTAAGTAATATAAACGGATGTCAGGAAAAAATGAACCACATGTTACAGGTTATTTAACTGCCAGCTTATATAATCAGACATGGATACTCACTTAAAACAACTATATTTATTTATCTAACATGAAGAAATGTGTTCTTTCAGTTTGCTATATGTTGGCATGGTTTCACACAGTACAGCTTTATAAATAGCGTTTATTGTCATGTTTTTAAGATCTTCTCTTTCATTTCATGTGTCTGAACATGCCATCAACATTCACTGTCTTTAGTAATGTATGGGTACTTTTCTCTGTACATACAGGTAAAAATTGAGGTGCAAAAAATTACTAGCTTTTTATGTGTATTTCGTATTCAAATGCTCTTTTATACTGTTCCTTAAATATGTTAAAATAATGTTAAAAATTCTAAGTTTGCTGTGAAATTCATCCTCAGCAAACGCAAAATTAAGTAGTACTTGAGAACTGTATTTCTAGAGAGATCCCAACTCTGAGCATGTACAGTGATAAGGGGTATCAATCACTTTTAGCATCATAGCAATTTCTCTTCTGCTCACTTTCTTTTCATTTAACTGGCTCATAAAATAGTACCAAATGTTGAAATCGACACACTGTTGAGATCAAATACTCCTTTTCTATATTCATATGCCAAAAAATCTGAAACATGCCCCTGAAAACACAGGGATTGTATCCATTAAAAGCTCCTGTTTGCCCTAAATAGTTCTTGAATTATACCACAGAGATGTAAGTGGGTTGAGTGAAATGAAATTAATTATTATGATCAATCATGTTTCATATGGTAGTGGCCAAGTAGCAACTATTGTGGTAGATGAGGTAGAGAGGCAGAGGAGCAAACGCTTTTCCTAAGCTGCTTATAATCTAAATGGATGAGATGGAAAATACGGGTGAGGGAAAAGATTTAGCACAAACGAGTGAACATGGAGATAGTAGGAAGTGGATACAATTTATTAAATGCTTTTGTATGAAAAGAAATTAAGGATTTATCAGGAGGGGATCAACTGAAAAGAACATGCAAGAAAAGTGAATGGGCTCTGTAAGGGTGAGGCAGGATTAGAAAAAATGGAAGACGGGGGCAGCAGGGCAGCAACCTGAAGAAAACGGACTGTAAGGAGACTTCTTGCAGTTATTAGTATTTGCCTGAATCCATCCAGCTGTTTGTTCTCATTTGGGCTTTTGTCTAAAGCTGCAGGGAGAAAGTGGTAAAAGATGCAGTGAGCGAGGGAGACATCACCTGGGTTCTAGTCAAAACGGGGATTCTTTGGCATAGCATCAGCCACAGGCAGTGTGTGTGGGGGGAAGAATAAAACATTGATATGTCTCTAATTTATGTATTAAATGAAAACATTGATATGTCTCTAATTTATGTATTTTTTAAGGATATGTGTTCATTAAGTGGTCTGCATACACAATCTGTAAATGTAGCTCAGCTGTCTCTCCAGGATACTACAGGCCCTTTTCATTAGGGAAGCTTAAGTGGTTGCAAAGTATATGCCTCAGAAATTTTGGAGATCTCTTAGCTAAAGCCCAATAACATTTTACTTTCAGAAGCTGAAAAAGAAACATAAATAATATAGTGATCTATCTGTGGGTATTTGACTAGAAAGTAGATTAAAATCTTAAAATACTGCTGAAGTTATCAGGGCAAAAAAGAGTCAAATGTAAGGGCTGAAACCAATCAAAGCTTTCAGTGTCAGGCAGCAGTATTTTCTCCAGAGCTAATCTATGCATGTTGCATTCATCATCATCTAAACAGCTCTAGTACTACAACCGGTGATGATACTATATTGCCAAAAGAAAGGGGGAAAAAAATCTTAGAGATGATCATTTATCTGCCTTCTCCCTTCTTCTTTTCTTCTTGGCTCACGTCTTATAAGAAAGGGAAAGCAAAAAGGGGACAAGGTTCCTAATTTGACATCAGTCTTGCTATCCATTCTTTTTTTTCTTTTTGTTTTCTGCAACACTGTTTTAAATTTAGAAGGGAATTCTAAATTGACATTTAAATGGTGGCAGGGCAATTCTCATTCTCTGCCTTGTGAAACGGTCTCTGAAATGTACAATTATGCTGTCATCTTTAGCACTCCACATTGGACAGAGTTTAATTATTAATGTGTTTCCCTCAGAGAATGACTCGATCATGTCACAACTCTAGACAAATACAGCTAATGCAAAATCATAAAATATTCACTTGAATACTGCTGAACTGACAGGAAATTAATTCTATGAACACTTTTGATATTACCAGAAAATTAGTTTCAAACGCATAAGACTGAAATAAATGTGTTCATAATTTGCTCAAGGGTAACGCTCATCTTGCAATCAGTTGATGTCTTTTTATAAATGTTACAAGTATTCAATATGGTTTTATGATAAAGAGGACAGCTAATGTAATGTATTATTTGTAGACAGTATTTCCCTTGTAAACAGCAGGGGATGAAGAATTGCTCTCTCAGAAATATTTAAACTCTAGAAATATTCTGCAATTTATCATTTTGTGGTACCAAAAATACACCTACTTTTGAGCAGTCCCAAGAGGGAGCAGGAGCTCAGGAATTTTGTAATAATGACATGATAGTCTTTCATATCTAAATTATTGGGTTGAGTTTTATTAGCCAGGTTGGAAGTGACTGAAAATCATTACCACTCTGAAAGTTGCAACCAATGTAGGCAGTGGAAAAGGGTCAGGCTCTCCTTACAGGCAAATGTGTTTGTAGCAAACATCACTATCATAGTGTACTTTCCAGCTGGATGAATAAAAATGCAGATGAATTGTGACAATTTGCATGAACAGAAACAGCAAGTTCAGTTGTTGTTACTTGTGGCGTGTCATTTGCCAGAATTTGGAGAGCCTGAAACCTAAAGAAAAACATTTCCAACAAAAATAACTATGGTCTAAAATTTCGACGTGTGTGCATTACATGCTTTCACCATTTCCTAGGTGTCTGTTTTTAAATATTTGTTTCTGGTCTGGCTTTCTATCTGATTAATTGTCCTGACTGATGGCATGTGTGAAATCACATGCAACAGGTTATCGTCAGGAGGGGGCAAATGCTTGAGTGGACTACTTGTCACTAAACCAGGGCCAGAGATTTTATCTCTTAGGCTCCTTGGCAGATAATCTTGAACAACAACAGGGCCTGGTTCGGGAGTCATTTTCAACCAGGAAAAAGTATTTGGAATAAATATTATTCACAATGAATAATTTAACAGCTCTCGTGGGCACCTTTGGAAAGTTTCCTCAGAGAGGCCTAGGATTAAATCACACCATGGAGACTAAATTGTTTTTCAGGGTTAATCCTGCATTCCTTTTTGCAACACTAACCAGGGTTATGCAAAATGTGGAGGATGAATGTAGTGGAGCCACATTAGCTGGGAGAGCTGGTATTATAACTAACAACAGTGCAAGGACCATCCCAGATCCAGTCTGCTATTCTTAAAGTATATGGGGTGATGTACCTTGCCAAAATATTCAAGAGGAGATGATCATAAGGGTATCAAAGATGGTTGTCAAGTCAATTGCTTCAGTATTTCATAGACAGCGGCAAAGGAGTTTCTGTCCACTGTTTTGAAGAGTTACAGCAGAGGACAGGAGAGGGAGGACTGATTCCCAACGATGTTGTGTTCTATCAACAGAAAGCCCAAATATCTATTTATCCATGTTTCTGGAAGACATTTCAATGTAGGAAAAAAAGGTACCTTCAATTTTCCAAAGCAGTTCATCTGGAAATTCCCCAAACACTACATCTATGTACAAGACAAGGTCTTACATTTTGGCTGCAGCATTTGAAACTGGAGATTAAAAAATATCCTTAGAACATCTTTTCTACTCTGTCTGCATGGCTGCATAATAAATACACCATTAAAATATGCAGTGTCATTAATGAACACCAGTGGATTGCACAGTTTAACTGCTTAAACTTTTTATTAAAAATTAGAGGAAATGAGAGTATCCATTATGCTATAATGCTGTTTCCTATCATGAAAAATAGGACTAGTTCTTAGAATTAAGATGAAAAAAAAAAAGTACAGTACAGTACTGAGGGTATTTGCACTAAGTGGGAAGAAAAATCCAGCAGATTACATGATAATAAAGAAGGCAGACAAGAGACAAAAACTATCTATCTCCAGCTGTAATTTGGTTTACTAGGTGTTTCAGCTGAAGCTATCACAAAGTAAAATTTAAAATGCACGCATTATGTGAAAACAAGAAGTTTACATGCTAAAACACACTCCAAACAAATACTAACTTCTCTTGAGTTTGTTTTTTCTCTTTCCAGATAAGTGTTTTTTGTCTAATACCATGTCTGTGCAGTACATGCTGGCACTTTCAGTTAGCAGCTCTCAAATAAGGTAACAATAAATAGGAACTTGGATGCTGGTCCACACTTGATTCCATAGCAGTAGTAAATTATTAAAAATCAATCTGTGGATGTCAGTGAGGGACTGGTTACATAAGAAAATTTAATGTAATTACACACAATTAATTCTGTATAATTTTTTAATTAAGAAAAGAATTAAAAAAACAAAACAAAACAAAACAAAACAAACCTCTTCCTTTTAAAAGGAAAAAAAAAAAAAAATCCAGAGTGGTGCTTTGTTCTGTGTTTGAAGCAAAGCCTCTGTAAAAGTGGAAAAAGAGATGATATCTGAAGGTGAATATACCAGGCAACAGGTAATAAAGGAATAAACTGCTATCCACCAGACTAGAAAAACAGCCTCTTGTTAATTTCAGTGGTCACTGATTCATCTCCCCAACCTCACAGCCAAGTGAGTGTGGATTTCTAGGCAAAGGAGTATATGGATGGAACCGATATCCCAGTCTTCATGTTCTTGAGGCTTCAGGTGAATGCGCTTGTCACTCTACTCATTTAGGGAAGTGATCGTGCCCCTGTACTCGGCCCTGGTGAGGCCACACCTCGAATACTGTGTTCAGTTTTGGGCCCCTCACTACAAGAAGGACATTGAGGTGCTGGAGCGTGTCCAGAGAAGGGCAACGAAGCCGTCGAAGGGTCTAGAGCACAAGTCTTATGAGGAGCGGCTGAGGGAACTGGGACTGTTTATCCTGGAGAAAAGGAGGCTCGAGGGGGACCTCATCGCGCTCTACAACTACCTGAAAGGAGGTTGTAGCGAGGTGGGTGTTGGTCTCTTCTCCCAAATAACTAGCGATAGGACAAGAGGAAATGGCCTCAAGTTGTGTCAGGGGAGGTTTAGATTAGATATTATGAAAAAATTCTTCACCAAAAGGGTTGTCAAGCCTTGGAACAGGCTGCCCAGGGAAGTGGTTGGGTCACCATCCCTGGAGGTATTTAAAAGATGTGTAGATGTGGTGCTTAGGGACATGGTTTAGTGGTGGGCTTAGCATTGCTAGGTTAACGGTGGGACTTGATGATCTTAAAGGTCTTTTCCAACCTAAATGATTCTATGATTTTATACCTCAAAAATATCCCTCAGATGTTTCAATGACTTACTTCTATGAATGGGTTTCCCTAAGAAGTGGGGAAAATTTCCAGTTTACGATTTCATAAAGTTCTGGGTGGAGATTTTTTCCCACCAGCCAGTATCTAATTTTCAATGAGTAAACTCAGTATTATAAAACATTCAAGTTCAAGAGATTAAATCTGAAAATTATATGTTATATTCAGCATACACTTTCAGTGATAAAAATGCTTGAAGTAATTTTAAGCTATTCTTTTGTTCCCACATCATCTAAGTTTATGAAATTAAATGCATATCACAATTCTGCTTAAAGAAAAAAATAAATTAGTCCTTTTGAAAACTTCCTTCAGATTTGGAACAATACTGTATTGAAAGCACAGATTTTTAAAAAATAATTATATGAGGTAAAAGAAGAAGAAGAAAAAAGAATCAGTGGTTAGGATTGTATTTAGCTGACTTTAAGGAGATAAAAACCTCAAGTGGGATGAATTATCATGTTGCCATCTACTTCAGGCTGGTTGCTCCTGGTGGAGACAGTGTTTCTGATTTCATTTTACTACAAATCTTGAAACCTAATTCTGTAATTCCTGAGACTTTCAAATTCATAGAAAGTGCTACTACTCATGTAAAATTCTTCTATATATTCTAATAGGAATGCATATAGTTACTTAGAGTGCAGATACCTTCCTAGCAAAATTGGGTTTTGTGTCTTAGCATGAACAAATAATACATGTGTAACCTATGCCTCCTACAAACGTAAGTCTCAGGACCTTGATACTTGCTTTTCATTGCTTTTCTTCCCTCCCTTACCATTGCTGTGCCTACCCACCCCACCCCACCCCCGGCTCTTTTCAGATCTTGTTTTCTTTTATCCTCTTTGGATTTCACTGAGAATAAACTTACTGGAACAAATGAGACAAAGCTATGAATCACTCTGCCAAGCAGGAAAAAAAGAAGTTACAATCTGGCCACTTTGAGTTGCACTGGCATCTCCAGATATGTATTAGCTGAGGCTGTGGAAGTTTTGATCTGGTCTTCAGCAACATCTCACTAGTCTGCCCTGCTAAAGGGGCTTAAAAGCATCAGCTGGAAACTAGCCAGGAAAGTAGCAGTTTGGGCAAATCATGTTCAGTGTCTGTGATGTAAGATGGTATATATTGAAAATAGGGAACAGCATATCATAAAACTATTACCAGAAATAAACATCCAAAATAGTATCTTATTAATTGATTTGGGTACCCCAAACAACCCCTTCCAATCTCTTAGGTAAATGAATAAGCCTGTTTATGAGTTTTCAAACAAGTTCATTTAGCAGATTCTTACTATATGCACTGGCTAACTTCATTTCTCATTGATAAGATCTGCATAAATATACTTCTAAATGATTCTTTTAATTACTTTTATTTGTTCAGAGTCTGCATGCTACAAAATCAGCACTGAGTGGCTTGTAATATGGTTCATGATGCACTGAGGATGAGTCTGAATAGCCTCGGAAAGCCTTGGAAGGCCTTGGTCCTTCCATGATTTGGCCAGGGCAAGATGCTTCAGAGCTAAGGATGACGGGCTGTGCAGCTGCTCCTCATCGTGCTGCACCGCCTCAGAAATGCCAGCCTTTCCACCCTTCTCTCTCTCAATAAATCCAACCCAAGTTGAAGCCTAAATTGGCCACCAAAACGCATATTACACTGAGAGTTTTAGAGGAAAAGAAAAAAAAAGATTAAAAAAAAAAAGAAAAGAAAAAAAAATGTTTTATGGAAAGAAGCTTTAATTCGTTAACCCACTTCTGTTTACTCATTTCCCTACTGTCTTCTGCCATCTTTTGGCAATTTGCTCTCTTATGGTAGCGTGACTTTGTGGTTTGCTCATCTATTTCACTGCACAGTTTAAAAATCCATGAAGCAAAAATAAAATCTTTACAGATTACTGAGGAAAAATGCCAGTCTCTGCTGGTGTCCTCTGACATCAGAACCGGATGGGACTTCAGCATAATGGTTTCAGCAGAGGACCAGGGAAGGCAGGACATGGGTAGCATTAGTGGAACAGTCATTAAAGGGTTTTTTTCCATGTAAGTGACATGCCACAGTTTTAAAGTACCACCAAAATGTGGGATTTTAATAGCCCAAAGGAGTTTTTTATTCAGGAAAAAAATTGCTCATTTTAACAGTATTTTTTCATAGGATTCTCACACCAACTTGACTGAATTTGTAGATTACTGTGCTCATAACAGTAATATCTATTAGTACTGTGAGCATTTATTTTGCAGCACATTCTTATTTTTTATGGCACATGATTTCATAAGGTGCATTGTTTTGTGGAGAATGAAAAAATCTAAGATCTCCTCTAGAAAGGCTGGCCCTGAACAGCCTGAATGTGCTTCTTTTTAATACAGTTTGGGGGCTTTTTTCTTAGTGTTTTTACAGAGTAACTTAAACTGATTACTTGCAAATATAAGGAGAACATTCCCATCCTTATCTTTCATTTTTAATACAGGAGAAAACTATAGAAAGGAGTAACAAAAACAAGGGTCTACATAGAAAATTGTGATTATGTATGTACATATTTCTCCTAATGATGGCTGTATCTGAACAAAAAAGACCTGTCTTCAACTGGTGGAAATCTCTACTCCCTTATTATAGGGCCAGCTGGGAATATTTTGACAGAACATTTTATCAGAGATTATAAGATGCCAATGTGTCCAAGCAAAATGTTTTACAGAAACCTGACAAATTCAACAATTTTATTTCAGGAAGAAAAAGACATTCTGTTAAGGTCAGAAAATTTTGTTTTGACACTTTCAAACTGAAATGTTTGGCAAGTATTTTTTAATGACTTTTATTTGAAAATTTGTTTTGTATTGAAACTCAGCCTTCAAATCAGAGTAAAAAGAGAACAAAAAATTGTTACATGGAAAGTTTTGAAAGAATCATCATTGTGCTCAGTATGGTGCGGATGAAAAACACTGAACTTCTAGATAGACATTTGCTTCTTGGGGAATTCCATATCAACTTCAAAGTACCTGGATTAATACAGCTGAAGATCTAATTCTCCTAAGGCTTTCTTTATACCAAAGGGAGAATTTCCTGTATCACTAGGGAGCAGTAAATAGATAACAGCCAGAAAAGATGCTAATTATAACTGCTACAAAAAGAGGTGTATGAACATATGTGTGCACCCATGTGTGTGTAAATGTAATTCTACAGCAGATCAACATTTTCTGTTGAACTTTAAGAGTGGAAATTGCCTTTGACTGCCTTAGTGTAAGGAAAATTTGAAAGGGTGGGTAATACTGACCCTCTTTTGGCTACAACTTAAACCTACTATTGGGAAGAAAGCTTTGATTTCACCGGTTTGTTAAAGCTTATTTTATATGAGGGTGGAAGGTTATGCCAAAGTCTCAATTTTAATGGGTTATTAATATTGCCAATGATGTTTCACTCAGAGAGCAACCTGATGGGAGTGCTCCGTCCAGTGAATGCACTGCAGTTAACTCTGTCCCAGAAAGCTACAGCAAAAGGAGAACTTATTTGGAACAGTGTTCTACAATTTTCAGAGCTGTACTAGAAACTAATGTTGCATGTATTTAAAATATTTCCCTCTCTACTTTTCCTGTCCAAAAAGCTTTTGCAATGAATGTGTTGAGAGGGAAATGAGCTGAATATTGCAACAAATGCAGGATGGAACTGATAAAAGCAGAAAGCATGGTTTGTATTAAAGAATGAAACACTATAAATTCCATTCATGTGTGTTATCTGAAAAGGCAATTTCACAAGCAGTAAAAATCCAGCACCAAGTATTAAAATATGTCTCTGTGATATGCTCCTTCCCCTAGATGAGTCCGTTGCTCCTTCCTTTCTACAGTCTCCCCTTTCCTTTGGAACCATTGAGGGGATGAGGGTAATTTTTTTTTGTTTCAGAATGAGTAGCTTTGTGCTTCCTTTATATAGATTTCTAGACTATGCTTTCTGCTCCTCTGTCACCTTTTACCTCAAGCCTCCCTTTCACTTTTTCACCTCAGCCTGCTGCTTAGCTTTGCGCTTTAAGCCTGTCTCTTTTCTTTCACTCCTCACATATCTTCCTTCTTTTTTCCTGATGTCACCACCCCTCTGTCTTCTAATGCTTTCCCACCTCTTTTAATGCAAACATGCCTGGTTTTGACACACTTGCCATTGCTCCTATCCTCCACATTGGTGGTATATGTGTAAAAGACTGTTCTTAATAAATATCATCTATAATAAAAATTCAGTTATATAAAACACTACTTATCTGAAACCATTTTTCTGGCACAACAATGGAAAATATTTTTTCTGAGTAAATGGGGCAGGAGTTGCACTATTCTTTTCACAGCTGGCATTAGAAACAGAAAAAGCTCTGATTTGGTTGGAAGGCAGGTTTTTCACAAGGAAGCGTTTTAAGTCTCCTAGAATTTGGCAACTAAGTTCTTCAGGACCTGTAATTCTCCTTCCAGGAATCTCCAAAACTGAAAAGGAAAAGATCTACAATCTGGCTTGGAGTTGCAATATGCTCTACTCTTTTCCCCTTTCCTCCCCTCAAAGGGCTGTATCAATGTAAGTATTTGGGAAGTCCCTGGAAGATCTGTCTTGTAAATAAATGGACCTCAAAAGAAACATAGTTTCATTTCTGTTAGAGTTACAAATGTAGTAGGACTGAAGTCTGAAGATCTGAAGGTTGATGAGAGTGAATATTTTAGTTCCTAGATATTTTGGAGACCACCTGGGTCTGTCATAGAACATTCAACCAGTTTTGAAAAAAAATGGTCTGAAGTTTCTCATTTTATGTAAAACTCAGTTCTGTTTTGGCCTGCAAATGCCATGGAATATTGCAGCTAGATCTGGTCAAATACTTCGGCCAACCAGGAAATATGATAATTCTGATGCTTCATGAAGTCAGCATGCAGGAATAATTAAACATATTTATATTGGGTTTGTGTGGCAAGGTTTTGGTAGTGGGGGGGCTACAAGGGTGGATTCTGTGAGAAGCTGCTAGAAGCTTCCCCTATGTCCGACAATATAGAGCCAATGCCAGCCGGCTCCAAGACAGACCCACCGCTGGCCAAGGCCGAGCCCATCAGCGACAAATCAGTGA
>NW_009229420.1:25694-72674 GCF_000690835.1 Fulmarus glacialis
TGCCCCCTGTGCAAGAGAGCCACGCTGGAGCAGTTCAGGAAGAACTGCAGCCTGTGGGAAGTACTCATGTTGGGGAAGCTCATGGAGGATTGTCTCCCATGGGAGGGACCCCACGCTGGAGCGGGGGAAGATCGTGAGGAGTCCTGCCCGAGAGGAGGAAGGAGCAGCAGAGACAACGTGTGATGAACTGACTGCAACCCCCATTCCCCGTCCCCCTGCGCCACTGAGGGGAAGGAGGTAGAGAAAACTGGGAGTGAAGTTGAGCTCGGGAAGAAGTGGGGGGTAGGTGTTTTAAGATTTAGTTTTTATTTCTCATTACCCTACTCTGATTTGATTGGTAATAAATTAAACTAATTTCCCCTAGTTGAGTCTGTCTTGCCCGTGACAGTAATTGCTGAGTGATCTGCCTGTCCTTATCTTGACCCACGAACCTTTCGTTATATTTTCTCTCTCCTGTCCAGCTGAGGAGGGGGAGTGATACAGCGGCTTTGGTGGGCACCTGGTGTCCAGCCAGGGTCAACCCACCATAGTATTCCACTTATTTGTTCAAAAATCTAAGTTTGCATTGGGTTAAATCCTGATTTATTAAATTTGAACTCTTTATTTTCTTTTATTGGGAAGGAACATACTCTCTGTATTTTCGACTTCTCCTTCCTATACTTTGAAAAAAGCATTTCCTGAACACATGCTAATAAAACTGTGATATTGTCACTGTAATAATACACATCAGTTCTCTCAGGAATGTCTACTGGCTACATATTTGTTAAAAAACTTACATGTACATATATGTATGTATATAGCTATACTTATATAAAATTGTAGCCATTTGAGACTTACTCCATACTTCAGATTACTGAACTTTTAATGGCACTATTTTAAAATAGAAGATAATCAGATGGATGGTCCCTCTTAGCTTGTAAGAAAAAGAGTGGATAATGTCCCTGTTAAGAATAATAAGTTCCATGATTAATCTATAGATCAATGCTATGTTTGGATGCAGCCATTAACACATCTTACCACAAAAATATGCACTGTTCCATAAAACTGCTGGTCTTCACACATTCCTAAAATGATCAAGATTGCGATGAGATTGCAATGAATTGTCCTTTAACTATGGTCTTTGGAGCGTTGAGGATGCTGCAGCAAATTAATAGACTGTTTTCCCTATTCAAGTATCTGTAGTGAAGTCATTATCTAAAGGCTTAAAGTCCCATTGTGTTTAAAACTAAGCAAACTGCAGCTGCTTTGGGAATGAAATTGCAGTAACTATTTTGAAGCACGCAGCATAATAGTTTAGGACAGTAGGTATGAATGACTATCTTTATTTTGAACCACAGATTTAAGCTTCAGCACAAAGCAATGACTACCTTCACATACCCAGGATGTTAGGTCTGAAACATTAGAGCTGTTTCTTATTTCGTAAATTTAAGTAATTACATACTTGTTATACATCTTATCTAAAACACCAGAAGATACCAGGATGGTGTTAGTGTCCACTAGGTGTTACTATGTTTGCATGTTTATGGAACTAGAGAGTAAGTAACACAATGTGTTGGATTACCTATATTGCCGTTCACTACCCTTGTAGATCCTGTATGAACACTTCAGTAACTCTTGACTTCTGATCTTATGACAGGACCACAGCATGAAGCTCTGTAGCTGTAAGACACTGTTTGAATAAATATTCATGCTTTATTTACAGCATAGTTTAAAAACCAGCACTATCTTTCTTAAAAGACGGTTATTAGAGGACACTAGTCATTACAAACACTAGTCTAGAGAATGACAGAAAGTCACAACTGATGTTCCAACTTTCTATGGATTTTAGGAGAACTTTATTTAGGGCTTCTGTGGCCATCTCAATAAACAATCTAAACTGAGATAAGATTTTATTTGAAAAAGTGTGTTTGAATTAATTATTTCAATAACTGTAGTTGCTACTGAGATGCATGGCAGTTCCTGATTAGGAATATCTACTGTTGGAGGACATGACATGTGACTCAACATAATATAGAGCTGAAACCTTTTGAGATTTACTCCATGCACTTCAGATTATTGAATCACCATTTGCATGATGTAAAAATAATAGTTAATCTGATTTTTAATCTCAAATGAACATCAATATCATAAATTTCCAGTAGATAGCTACTTAAAAAAAAGTTCATAGTTACACTGCACATTAAGGTGGGTCTGCATTTGAGGCAGAATATTTTTACTCTATTCTCTGTCCCTGCACCTGGGTCTGATGATGACCTCAGCCTCCTTATGGAGGTAGTCATTCAGAACTGTGGTGCTAGACACAGTGCCTATAAATAGCTAACTCTATCTTCCCAAGGGAGGGCAACTCTGAAGTAATTTGAGAATCCAACCATTTTCCAGCACAAGCATAATTATGAAAGAAAAAGTAGCTGGGGGAAAGGAAACTGATTAATATACTAGTTCATGGAGTAAAATCATAATAACTAGATAAGAAATAACCAGGTTTTCATTGTTCTGTTTTATCCACTAATTTATGATTACTCCAGACAGTATTAGAGAGAATAGCAAATTAAATTGAGAAACAGTGCCTAATGGTGAAGCAAAGAAACATGAGATACACTACCTAGGAACTCTGCTTGGTTCTGTCATCTCCTTACTGTGTAACCTTCAGTGAATTGTTCAGCCTGTGTTGCCCTACAGAGTTGATGGTATCCATCAGACTTTGTAAAGTGAATATTCTGTCATGAAAGTCACTCAATACAGGCAAATGCTTGGTTTTTCTATAATAATAGTACCATTTCTCATCTTTACTTCCCTCTGACATTAATGAAATGGACATTTTTCACACGTTGATGTGAACAAACTCTAAATGGTGCTGTTAATGAGATAGATATATGGATTTACTCAGAGGAAAAATAAGTGAAGTAATAACTGTGTTCTGAGCTAAGTAACTCCCCCAAAAGGGTTTGTTAAGCTGGGTTATGGCTCTTACTACGTTAACAGAAAACTCTATTCCGGTTATTAATGCACTGAAATAACTGATGACTGGGATACTTGTGAGAAATAATTGTGTTAAATTGTTGTGTAAGGAGGTTATAACTGGAAGAAAATCTTTAAGTGTTTGGATAAAATAAGCTGAGATGGCTTATTTGGTTTGATTAGAGTATAAAGGAGGGTGATTAGTGAATCATAGTGCATGGCTGTACAGAGTGGTTCAATGTTTTGAAACTACCATACAGCTTTGTCTGTAATTGGGTAGGTTTAGTCACCATCAGTTTGGCTGCTCCTAACTCCTTTTAGTGCAATAAAATTATGCCATTCATTGGATATGGACCTGGAGGCATTTTTGGTATTGAAATAAACAGTCTTTTGTTGACATACTTACGCAAATGTTGGGAAAAGAAAAGTCTATTATAGTTCCATGTACATTTTTTTTTTCAAGCAAGCTGAGCTTTCCCCCTGATCAGGGGGTGTTTTTTGGGGATTCCCAGCATTGTGGTCCTACAACTGCATCATGGGGAGGAGAGTGGGAATGGCCAGAGCAACCCTGGCTCTGCAGGCAGAGCAGGTAGCTCTGACACAAGTTAGAGAAACACTGATACTGCTCAAGCTTACCCATTCGGAATACAGTGACTCACCCCTGAAGCTAGAAGCTGCCAAAAGCATCCTTTGCCTTTCAATAGACTGCAAGATCATGCCAAGCAAACTTGACCTATGTCTGAATGGGATCTTTACACCATATTCTAGATTTAAAACAGGATGCAAAGAAAACCACTCCGTTTTCTGTGCCGTTCCTTCAGTTCCTGGTAGTCTGACAAATTCCCTGAATTATCTGGGAAGTTGCTTACTTTCAATGTTTTTAACAAACTTCTCATTTACTTTCAAGTTTGCTTAGCTATTGTTCTTTTCCCTTGTAGCTGTTTTAACATCCATCTTCCATTTAAAATATCACTTCTTTCTTGTGCTGGTTTTTAATAGCTAAAATTTCCATATTTTCTCTTTCTACTGGAAATTAATTAACGTCTTTTAAAATGACAATGTGTCTTACTGGCCTGTGTGTTGCTTATTGATCCTCTTTCTTTTCCTCTGCATGTGTGAGATCTCATTCTTCAACAGTCTCAATCTTTCAAAAGACCCATTCTTTCAAGACCACCTGCTGTAATCGCAACCACAGCCAAACAGTCTCAACAGAAGGTCCTAAAGAGAGTAGTCCACTTGACCAGAGCCCAGAAACAGTAGGTCTCTTACCAGTTTATTATCTCACTTATCAATAGACAAACAATATTTAGAATGGAATGAGAATCAGATTGAGAAACATGATATTACTGGTTTCTAGAGTATGACAAACTCTCATTTTCCTTGCTATGAGCTAGCAGGCATCAGGCTGAACTTTGTTTTCTTATTTTTTTCACTGATGACCTAAGCAAGGAGAAAACTTTAAGAGTAAAACTTTAAAACAACCACATTCTTTGTCTTGTTCTTTCATATTAAGCCCAAAACTTTTAAAATAATTGGGTGCTGGGGAGCTGAAACATATATTTGAATAAGGACATTTATGTTCCAAGTTTGTGTTCTCTTCTCTTGTCTTTCCTCTTTTCATTACACAACTTTCTAGTTCCCTTTGCAGTAAGCCTTGCTGTTGTACATTAAAGTGACTTTAAACAGAACATATTCAACTTACAGCATAAAATTTTACAACTTACACATTCCCATTTATATCTAAAATTGATTTCCTTTAGGATGGATGTACTGAAACTCTTGACACTTTTTTACAAGGAATATTAACTTTGGCATTAAGTATATGACCTGTGATAGGGTCAAAGACAGATATATAGAAAACAGGAGAGTGTGTCCTATGTACTCACTTAATGATCTTAAACAAAGCATTAAGAGATTCCATGTGAGGAAGAGGAAAGGGAAGAGCATGTTTGGAAGAAAAGAATGTCCTCTGTGATAAATTATGTGTATTTTTTCATGGCATTCTATGTCCTTTAGCTGAGAAGGTCATTCCCCAAACAAACCATGTCAAAACAGCCCCAGTCCAAGATTCAAAACATGCTAAAAATTACTTGCAAAGAGAGTTTATGAAATTACTGTGCTTTATGCTCCACTCTCAGTAAAGGAAGAAGCTAAGTTTCTTGTATTGATTACTGGTGGTGTACGTCTCACACTGTACTGTTCTCATATTATACCAGATAGCTAGGATTTTCATTGAGTAGTCCACCAGTAGTCAGCCTGGAGTCTGAAAAAAAGTAGCTCTTTTGAAGATTGAGTAAGAATTTCATACTAAATGACATATAATATCTTTAGAGTCCTTATTTTATCATATAATGATATTCCATCCAACATCAATCTAGAGTCACCTATAATGTATTTCAAAGAATGAAACTGAAGTGACATTGCAGTGGGGAACTCTAATTCGCTCTCATAAGCAGGACATTCATGTCTGGTCTGTAGTAACTGCCTGCTAGTATTTTTTATAGAACAAGTTGGAAATAGACTATGGGCTACATAGAAAAACACAAAAAATTGAGCTAAAGTCTAACAAGTGATTATTCATAACATGTTCTTGTCTTTTCAGACAGGGCAGAACACAAGGTGGCCTTGGGAAGCCTGTGTTGATTCTGCCCATTTCTAGTTCTTTCATCCAGCCACCTAGAAGGACAATTTATGAGCAGATGTTGACAGATTCTTGTAAATTAGATAGTTTGTGGATATCTTGGTAAAATTGAATATGCATGGGTTTTTTTTCTTCTAAATTTGGACTGGAAAATTGAACAGAAATGCTTGAACTTTATACATTTTGATTGGCTTAATTATGTGGACTCTCAGCAAGATTAAGCACTTGTGCAAGATTTTGCAGGACTGGATTTGTTTACACTGTGTTTGCATATCACATTTTGAATCTTATCTTATCATACCTTCCCCAAACAAAACACTGCTATTATACATATAGCAGTGTATTTGTAAAATTCCAGTCTAATGGGTAACTCCTGACAAACTGGTCTTTTTGTATCACCACGTTTTTTTATGTCTCTGTTATGGGTTAAACCACTTAGGAGTTTACCACTGCAGTGAGAACACCTGCTAGCAAAACAGTTTAACTGTGAGCTTTTCTATTGCTCAGTTCAGCTAACAAGCTGCTTTTAAATGGCCTTCAGACAGCAGTGTAACACTAGTGGGCTTTTTTCTGTTCCTCCTCTTGGGACATACAGTGGAGAGCTATTCATCACTTATTAGGATTTCACCCTGTTGATGTCTGCTATGAAAGCTAGGGGAACTTAGAGCAATGTATCTTAATGGTTTCTCTTTTAAAAAAAATTCTAATACAATTATGAGAGACGTACAATTGCAGAGAAATAAATAATGACCTGCATGACATAATTCTCATTTTAACTCTGAGATTTGTCAGTTTTCAGTGTTAATACCTTGTATATTTTTACAGTGCACATCAGGATATTGCAGTTAGCCAATATTATTAATAACATGCGTAACTGCAAAGAATAAAATCCTTAATTTTCACTGCCATTTTAAAATCTATTTGTTCACCATGAAACTTCTTTTAAACTATTCTCTACTTTTTTACAACACTGAATACACAAACAGGAGATACAAATGTTGAAGCCAGTAATAAACCATTTGTTTACAAAGAAATTCTGAAATGTAAACTGCATTTCTGAACTTTAATGTCTCTAAAATGACTCCACTTAGACATGTGTAAGTGTGATTCATGCTTCAAGACTGCTCACCTCACACAGAGTGATGTACTGTCACTATTTCATTCATTCTAAACGCAGTATCCGTAAGGGTTTAGAGAGTAGACATCACCATAAATCAATGTTATTGGACTATATTTTCAAACAAAACATTTTACAGACATAGACATCCCACATTCCATACTGATCATGAAACGCTTGCATGAAGGTCAGCTAAAGTCAGCAACAACTTATGGATTCATTTTCTGGAGGAATAAAAGATGCCCGTGTATTTTTCCTGAGTCCAGTAAAAGTAGCTTAAATCTATGCAAGATTTCTGTGTAGAATTTCTAATGGTCATAAGAGCTTTGTAAGTGCTGTAAAAGAAACAACATTAAGGACGAACGTAAGCGCTTGAGGTTGTCTTTTCTGATGAAGCTCAGAAAGGACTCAAACACTGTGCTGGATTATATCACCACTTTGTAAAGCATGTAGAAATATTAATAGCAGTAAAATTTACTCCAGTGTGAACTTTGATTCATTTAAAGACATGTATAAAATATGTTTCTTAGAAACATAAAGAAAATCTAATTAACTTATATATGTTGTACCCTATCACACCAGTGACTCCTTTGTATGTAAAAAACAGGTCTGTGTTGTCAGACTTGGGAATTCTTCCCTGCTTCTGCAACGTAGTGTGCTCTGGTTGTGTCTGCCTTTGTGTTAAATTGTGAGGTACCCCTGCTGCTCAGGTTGCATAGGAAGGGTCCGCAGATCACAAAAATAACCGGCCTCTGGGGACTGGATTGTGCTGCACAGCATGCTGACCTGCATTCTGCCCTGCCAATGGTCCCCTGCTCTTTTTCAGTCTTCTTTTTTTCTGGTAAAGATACCTGGGGAGGTGGGGATGGATCTGTATCTCTTGATACTGGGCTAGATCAAAAGTAGGCTTTTGTCTGCTTGCCTACTTTTTTCTCAAGACTGATTGGGACTAATAAGAGATGAACAAGCTGACATGAATACCTACTTCAGACAAGTTACTCAGTCACCCCAGAGTAGTCCCTATTATTATTTGGCAGAACCTTTCTGGTTGTACAAAAGTTTGAAAGCTCCTCTCTCGGTCTACATTGAACAATGAATTGGGACTTCTGCTTTTTGTGGCCTAGTGTAGAAATTTGCTGGACCAAAATCCAATTTTTTTTCCAGTTTTAATGGTGCTTTGGCTTAATGTTTCTCATTGGGGTACTCTGAAGATTGCTTTGAAGTTGCTAAAACAAGGACAATAAGGTCTTTATATTAAAAAAACTTCTTAATATACTCAGATACACCTCAGGAAATCCTAGAGCAGTAAGTGTGCATATTTCTACAGCTTGAACTAAAAGACCTACTCTTATGGCTAGTGAATATGATGATCCTATCATTACAGGCTGCAAGAAGGTTGCACAATGAATAGAGTTTGGAAGACTTTGGGCTTGTATGAGAGACACAAGGGAAACCAAACTTATGTCTCTTTAAAAGGGCAAGGATTCACTTGTATAAAAACATCATGATGTGTACAGAGCCATTAATACAGGAAAACTTAAAAACATGCTGACCAGATTTATCTTTTTTTTTTTTTTTTAAATGGTACCTCAAAGGGCAGTTCATGAATGATCCTCTTTACACATTGAAAGCTTTTTAAAGTAACAAAGTAGGGTAGGGACACTGCTAGGGATCAGATCTTGGCAGATCAGTAAATATGCTGTTTTAATAATTTTTAATATGTATTTATTGCATTTTTTTAATCTATACACACAGTCTGGAAACAGATTGGAGAACACAGAGTCTGCTTTTCTTCTACTAAAGAACTTTGATCCATTTTTGCAGAGTTGAGTATAGATATTTGTGCCAGAATAGAGTTTAGGAGGAACCTTGGGTTATAAAAGCTGTTTCATTGGGAGAATCCTCAGCTGTCTAGCTAATTTGGTCATCCCAGAGCAGAGGTCAAGATCTGTCCTTTATAATTAGGCAAAAGATAAATATCTACTTGTGTGTAAGAACTAATAGTAAAACTTCTTGAAAAGCTCTCAGGTCAGACAGTCATCTCTGAGCCATGAGAACATGAAAAGCCTAACAATATCTTCTCTATCTTTGCATTTTTAACCTAAAAGTATTTGTTAGGTTATCTTGTAACATTAAAAAAAAAAAACCCAAACCACTTTATAATAATAGTTTAAAAAAAAAGCATTTACTATAAGATGAAAAGATTTTCTGTATAATGAAATGCATAAACTGAAATTTAGTGAATGTTCTGACTAGAATAATACATTATTTTTGTAAAGAATATTGCAGTACACTGGAGGTACAGAAATTTATCATATACTGGAATTTATACGTTACATAGTGATGAAATCCATCTGTTAGGGGCTCACTTATACCACATAATGTAGTGAAAGCAGCCATCATCAATCACATATTACTCTAATCCTACCTCCATATTCTACTACTCCTGGGTCATTGAAGAAAGGCAAAGGTAATGAGCAGACCTGTAATTACAGAGCAAAGTAAGTATACTGCGTTCCGTTGAGGATAATGATGTTTACTTTTCATCTCAAGATAAATTTGGTGCAATCAAAATGCTAATAATGAAGTGCCAGCTACAGAACATCTACTGTGGACAATACTGCTTCACCCAGGTATTGCAATTATTCTAAAAAAACCAGTCAAAATAATTTTGTGAAGTGTTGCTCTTAAGGGAAGTTAAAGGCAGGCATCAAAGAAAAGGGTTTTTGAAGACCTGATGTTATTCCTGACACTTATGCTACCTACAGGAACTATACCAAAAGGAAAGGAGTTAGAGATAAAAACAGTAGAGATTTTCGTGGAATCTAACTTACCATCTGCTATGTTTAAGTAAATGTGTTACAACACTGAATACATTTTAGCAATTTAAAACTAGTAGATGTATTTTGGTGGGACAAATTCAAGTTAAAGGATACAATATTAGGGCAACTTCAAACAAAAAAACCCCAAACCCTGCTGAATCAAAAATTTAAACCCAAAGTAATGAAGAAAAAATATTTCCAGACAAAACTTAAAACCAGAATTTCCAGGGCACAGTGAAGTGGAGGGGAGGAGGGAAAACCCATTACTCATTTTAGGTGAACTTTAATTTTTTCCTGAAAACAAGTGCCTTGGTTTTAATGCCTTTAAATTTTCTCCTTTTAAATTTGGGTTAGTTTATAACAAAGCTGTTGTTTTTGATGAAAAGCAGTGATGTTTTAGGGTTTTTTAAAAGATCTTTCTCCACTTTCTCTTTTTGTTATAAGAGGAGGCAAAAAGCAGTATTTGAATGAAAAATAGTGTCCCTCCTGAAACTCAATTTATTAATCAGCAAAAGAATTCACCCAGCAGTTGTTCCCATTGAGAGACATTTGTATCATGCCTTAGTTGGTGCTATAAAATCAATTGGTTCTCATCAAGTGTGCTCTGTGCAAAACAGTGATAATGAACATATGCTTGAAATAGCATGCAGTGATAATTGCATTGGCCTCAGCCTCTAGCAGTATTGTGGACCTTGAGGCCAGCAGTGTGATCAGAAAACAGGCTTGAAAAGAAAATATAGGCAGGCCAGGTGGAAGAAAAATTAATGGTGTGATATAGACATTAATCAGTGGCTGTGTGAAACCAACAGGTCTTGTCCAACACAAACTATACGGCCAAAGTATTGAATAGCTTTTCGTACATGTACAGGTTGCACAGACCTGCAAAACCTGTACAAATAACCCAATAAAGAGATGTTCTTGCGCATAAGCATTTACAATTTAATCTTTAGAGTCAACTTTAGCAATTCTATCATCCTAACTGCATTACCATATATAGAGTTTTATTACAGATTTAGGAGGCCCTGAAAGATAATTGATGGGCACAAGTATATGTGCCTCTGTGAAATGATGCATCTTTCTGTTTCTTAAAGAGCAGCTACTGTTTTGTTAAATTCCTTGGAAATTACAAGACAGAAGAACAGATCACAAAACATGATATGCATCTTCTACATTTTTTGTGGGGGAAAGTCTTGAGAAAACAGTGGGAAAGGGTGAGGGAAGGGTGGCTGATGCAGGAACTCTGGGGAGGAGAAGTAGGAGTGGTGTCTCTGCTCATCTGAAGCCTCCTGGTGAACATGATTTCTTCCCACAACCCCCTCTCCTGGATGGACCAGAAGAGGGGACCCAGACCAGAATTTAAGATTTTGTGGCTGAGATCAGTGAGACACATTTAGGAGTTCCAGCTGACCCTGATTGTTTTGACTTTCTGCACTACCCGTGCCTGCTTTCCCGTAAGAATCTGCATCCCATGTTCCCTGAAACTCCGCTTTCACCAACAAAAAATAAAAATAAAAAAATAAATAAAACATGTAAGATGCAATTTTCAAACTGGGAGAGAAAGGGAAGGCACATAGGGGAAATGAAAAAGGGCAGGTACCCCTGGCCAGGCTGCTGGGGAAGCAGCAGCCGATGCAGGAGGTGGGGAGAAGTAGAACAGGCTGCGCTCCACTGCAAGGTTTTTTGACAGACCCTGCAAGTCTGGAAACAGGGCTGGAAGTCATCTGAAAACAGGCAGCTCGGTGAGATTCCCCCTGCTTCCTCTCACATTTGAGTGGGAAACACTGTGAGAACAGCCCTTAGACTGATTATTTGTGCTTTCAGTCCTTATCTAGGCCAGGAGCCAAAAACACAGAGGCCTGCACATAAGTTATCAGAAAGTTTTGTAACCTTGAGAGAGGTTCAGCCCAAGTTCAGTTCTAAAAATACAGGAATGATCAGTGGGGGGTTATTACTCTACACGAGCAGTCTTCCCCATCCTATGGACAGAGTCTTCCCTGTTGTATTAGTTTTACATTCATGCAACTCCACTCATTGGAAAGCAATTACTCATGTTTAATATGAGGGTAAATGTGAACACACTTGGGCTTTTAGCCTCCCAGCATTATGCGGATTTATTGGCTGTATGACCAAACCCCACAGACCCTCTCCGGTCTGAGCCCCCAGTCACCTCAGTCAGTAGCTTTGCCCAACACAGGACGGTGTGCTGTGGCTGTATCAAGGCTGAAAATGTTGTGAAAAGTTTTATCTCACCTTTACTGAAGTTTGAAGCGTTATTAAAGTCTTGTACTGATACATCCTGCAAAATTCAGCCTTTCTTCTGGTCTGTCAACCGTGCTGGGGAATGTCTGGTTTTATTTTGCTGGTTCAGAGTGGAAAAGCAGGAGGTAGATTAAAATGCTAAAATAAAATGCTGCTTTAAATCTTCAGGTTTTAGAAATTCCCTTGCTTTTATAATTTCTACAGGATGGAGCTGTTATTGCTAAGATATCACTTATAGTAGTTAAATCTCTGTTATCCTCTGAAGAGGATAATACTCACTAAACTGAAGATATCCTCACTGAAGTTGCATAATTTTAAAACAAAGAAATCTACTTCAGGCTTTATTTTGTTATGCGGAAAACATACAGTACAATTTACACTCAGCTTTGTCTTTTCTGAGATGTTGCAGTTAAAATTTCAAAGTATATGGAAACTGTGTAAAACATGTTGAGCTTGAATAGCTGTTATAATAGTATATTACACTGAACAAAGGATCTGAAAACTGCCTTTGCTTTGTCAGTCAATTCCAGGTAATTAATTTCTATGTCCAAACAAGATGCACAGATGTGCTGACATAATGTTCACTGTTTCTAAACCTTTGCAGATATTACTCTTCTTATTACTTGTGCATGCTTAGTATTTGCTCCTAGAAAAGATTAAAAGCCCCACACTGCTTTGGTATAAATTCAAGGTAATGATAGTCAAATCATGGTGGCTGAATTATGAAGAATTGGTATGAAAGCAATTAGGTTTCATAGCTCACAATTTGCAACCTCAGCTTGCTTTATATCATTGTGCAAAACTGATTTGACTTTGTTAGGTGCATTCTCGACATGTATTCATACTAGAAATGACTTGCATACCTTCATAAATGTGTGAATGTTTTGTGGTAAAATTGGCTCTTTTCTCTGGTCTAAACTCCATGCAGATCCCAACAGTTTAGATTTGGTGAATTTGCGTCTGATCATGTCAGCCTAATGAACCAACTAAGCATCAGCTTTGACAGGCTGCCTGACATTGTACAAGATGGAAATAAAAGACTCAGGGCAAAACTGTGACCCCATACAAGTCAATGGCAAAACTCCTCTTGCCTTTAATGGGTCCAGGATTTCATCTATGGCTCCCTGCCTCATCTTTCACTCCCAGAGACAAACAGCACACAGAGCATAGCAGGGACTACAGACACTAGGCTTTCTCCAGTATATAATGAGGCATTAACTGAGTGAAGTTAGAGCTTTTGGATCTCAGCAGAGAAGTGTTTTTTTAAGAAGAGGGTGAATGAACAAAAGATAAACACATGACTGACTGGAAGGAAAAGACAATCCTGTATATACCACGGGAAAGTGAGAGATTGCTTAGATTTTACTTGCATTTGTTTTTTCTCCAGCTTCCTGAAGTCTCTTGACAGCCTACTAGAAAAGACTCACCACCATTCATAGGCAAAACACAGAATAATATTATGATTGAAAAATCCTCCCTCAATGAAACTCCCACATGCAGAATTCAGATGGTGCCATAACTTAGAGGAATTTACAGCAGCCTCTGTCAGACACCCTCCTCTCCCCCTGGTGATGATCACTTCATTCCAGGATAACGTGTTTTAATTATAGGGACTTCAGAGGGCAAAGGTGAGTTAGTAGCTTGCTTTGTTTTATGGAACATATGTATCAACGTGTTATGAAATATTCCCTCCTGGCCCATTACTTTGTTGAGGGTTCTGGTGCTAAATAACAGTGTGAGATAAAGACCTCTTCCTGCACTGCTTTCACCTCCACCACCCTGAAGCTCCTCCTGAACCAGCACCAGACCCTAACACAGTGCAATCTGACCATTAATATGGTCGAGATATTTCAGGGCTTTCTTAACCTGAAGTTGTCTTTTTCCTCATAAAATTGCTTCAAACTGCTCCTCCAGTCATCTCCCTTTGCTTGTGTGGGGGCAGTTTGCCGGGCAGCAGCACAGATGGCAGGAGTAAAGGGTCGGTGCCGGATCCAGGAGCCGTGGCCACCTCATGCCCCAGGTTGGTTTCTGACCGGAGCTCCCTGCAGCCAGGCGCCGGGATGGCACCATGGCGGCAGCAGGAGACAAGCCCAAGAGGGAGATCAAATGTGCATCTCCTGCTAATGATTCTTTTGCCCGTTACTGGTGTTTATATAAACACTGAGGGCCTTTACTCGTATTTCGCTCAGTTAATGTTCCCTCACTGAGGAAGGACTAAGTCCAGGCTTCAGGAGCTGGGTCTATAATGACAGCCTGAGTAGTATTCAGCTCTGTTTACACATCAGATTTTTAAATCAATTTGAATGAAAGAAAATAGGTGGGATAGTACCCTTTGCCTCCTGACTCCCACTTGGAGGGACCCTTTCATGGCAGGGTTTCCCCCCTCCTGCGGTGTGGGAAGGGATGAAAGGAGTGGGGTGGGCTGGAAGGGAAGGACCCACAGCCCAATCGTCCCCAACTTTCTCCTTGCAGAGCATCTCAGGGAAGACATCGCCTGGCGTGCATGCGGTGGCTGGGCTCAGCTGAACCCTGCAGACATGGGGTGCAGAGAGGCAGCTGATCAAATATCTGCAGAGAGTAAAGTCTCCTTCTGCCTGGATGCCCTGCCACCCCTCAGCCTCGCACACACACATGCACACGTGCACGCACATAACTCTCCATAGAAATCTGCAAGCTTTCGTCCAGCTCTCTATTCAAACCCATCCCTGCCCCATGAAATTAAATAAACACATGCGTTATTTGTGCTGAAAAGATACCAGAAAAATGTATGTACAAGTAGTTGCATGCTGAGCTGGAAGCCTAAATCTTGCTTTATCCACCTGATGGAGGAACAAATAAGAAATTACATGAGATCCTTGGCAAATCTCCCAGAAGATGAAATACGGAGTTTCTTAGCGCAGTTTTCCTTGCTAGTCTTTAGTAACTCCCCGTCGGCTCTGAGGCCGAGTAGGAGTTTAACCTCTGAGTAAAACTGAAGATGCAGGGTAAGTCTTAACTTTACCCCTGCAAGTCTAAGTAACATTGATTTCAGCTGAGTTATCTTCGATTTATAGCAGAACAGCCAGCTTCAGGATCTGGCCCTGCACAATATCTTTGGAAGCTGAGGCCGTGAAATGGAGAGGGCCATGTCTTTAGCTGTTGTTAATCTGAGGTCAGTGGGTCTCTGCCCATTTTAAATCAATTGTGGGACTGACACAGAGTCTTTCATTCTTGGGATAAAGACAGTTAACTGTGTTTGAATGACTGATTTCTTTCCTTTTGATACGGACCAGGCATTGAAACAAGGAATGTTTTAAAAACTAAAACTGAGAGTTAGATAAGGCCAGAATAAGGAGGACAATTTCTGTCAGTGGAGTACTAGTGCCTTTCTAAGACAGCAGTGTGACTTCCAAGGCACCTATGTTCACAGACGTTTGAAGTATTGGAACATACGGTCCTAGCAGAAACACAAAAGACTTTTTTTTTTTTTAACTTCCTGTCATATCTCATCACATTATGGAGGCCTGTGTTGCATAATATGAGATGCACATTTTAACACAGGGGCCTTTTCTTGTCATATCAAACAGCAGAGAGTCTTAGAGAGCAAATTAGGTCACTCACTGCCAAACTAACTGGTCAGTAAACCAATGTAATGACTATTTTCAAGTTTGCTCTTAAATTTGCCACTTTCCTGCCTCCCATTAAATCAGGCAGAAAATAGAGCTGTGTCAAAAATTAGGTACTTCCTAAGAAATTGTCCCCCTTTTTGTTCATTTTCTTTGGCATTCATCATAGGGAAAAGAAAGGAAAAAACCTCCTTTTACCTAGGATAGTTTCACTACTTTGACCATAAGCGAAAAGCAGCTTTTGCCAGCAAAGTGCTTTTTGCTGCCTGATGGGTAATGTAATGTGTGAGTCAGTGTGTAAAAGGAGTTGAAGGTCAAAGCTGTAAGAGTAGTTGCTGTGTCACTTGTTGTCCTGATCTGAATGTTAGGCATGTCATTTCCCTAGCTCACCGTCAAAGAAGGGAAACTGTACCATGGCTGGGAGTTTGCATGAGTACTGAAGAATAAATCAAGAAAAAAGACTCCCTCAAAATGTGCCAAAAATAGGGAAAGGAGTAATTACTTAATTCTATTTTTCATACAGTGTGTGGAAATTTGCACATTGCCTTCTCTGAACACCATTACCATCTTTTCCATTTGTGAAAGCTTGCAACAAACTTTGAAAGGTGAAATACTGATGAGTTTTGCCACTACTGGCTCACAGAGAAAAGGAAGGCTTGCAAGAGAGTAATAGAAAGTTTAAAGCAGTTGAAAAATCCCTGTGAATTCATTTAATGACATTGTCATTATGAGTGCATTTTCAGATGAGATTCTCCTTCCGTGGAAAATGTTGCTGAAAATACCCTGTTTGTTGTTCAGCAACATCAACCTTTTAAAAATCCCACTTATGCTCTAAAATGAAGTGTGCCTGTGCACACTGACTTCCTTGTTTTCAGCAATACTACCCAGGCTCTGCTTTTTTTAACATCAAAAGCAGAATGAAAGGTTCCTTTAAAGAACTTTAGCTTATTTACTCTGCGCAACTGGACATTAGTAAGTTTGCCCACTCTTTTCACTGACTGGTTTTGCAGATTAGGTTAAAAATATTGTTTTTGACATTTAAAGCCCTTAATTGACTAGGTCTCAACAAAGTTCCTTACTGAGCTTCTGACACTCTGCATACCACTTCCTCCTTTTGGGTCAAAAGGGGCAAAGCTCTTGTATTTGAAGGTCTGCAGAAGTAGAAAGGGCAGTGTTAACATTTCTGCATGTTCAGCTAAAGATCACAAAACAGTCACTTAGTTGACTTTTCCCAGGATCTGGTATTTCTGTTTAAGGAGGAATTGCAATCCTTTTTACTTCAGAGGGCTCTGACAGGACTTTGTTTAACCTGGTATCACAAAATCATTTTGCAATTTGTGATAAATTGCAGTAGTGATTTTTTTTTTACTTTTTTTTTTTTTTTACTTTTTAAATGATTGGAATGTGAGAACCTGTAATCAAAGGAAAACAGCATACATTTATCTTGGCTCCTAGTGTGATTTCACTTGATTGATTCTGCAGCTCCTAAATGCTTTCCCTCAGAAATGGATCCAGCATAATTTTTTCAGGCTTCCTGTCTTGCAGAGTTTTCCTCATGTGGGATCTGCCCTTGCAAATGTCTCAGCATGTGATTAAGCCAACTGGATTTCTTGTGTAGAAACTCATCATGCTCCTAAACCCAAATAGGCAAATCTCACAAACACTTATGTGGCTCATTTTACAGGCTACTGATGTAAACTACATATCTGAGAGATTTATTTTCAAGAGCCTTATTTATCAGAGAGCTAGAGGAATGTGTTAAACTCATCAGCATTTTGGTTCTGCCTTGATGTTTCAGTTTATTTTGCTATTAATTCTTCATGATTTTGTGTTGCAATGAAGAGTAAGACTGAGACTAGTAAAGAATCACTTTAAGTTACAACGAGAGTAAGCAGTCTTGCAACTGAGATCAGTATTATAAATCACAAGATGTCTTCCCTCATAGTTTATAGCGTCTTTCACAACTCACTGACGCCAATGAAGAAACATAATTTAAGAACCATAGAAAACAGTAAAGTTATGTTTATGGCCATCCAATGAAAATGTTTCATAAACTGAAGTTAAAATAGACTGTGTTTCTATAGACTGCTTAAGCACTTTTTGTAGATACTCGTTTGAGAGGCATGTTTTTTATCAATGCGTTCCCTAGCATTGTATCATAGCGTCATTTTACTTTAATGTTACTGAGTGAAGGAGACATAATCATGACTGAAGTCTTTCAAAATCACTCTAGATGTTGTAATTAAACCAATTACTAATCCATGTATCTTGGTCATATGGTAAAGAAGAGCCTACCAATTCTGTACAACCTTGCCACAGGGAGCCTGTTTGAAATCCATACACACGAATATAAACTGTGCAATATAACTTAAGAAGAAAACCCTCTTATTTCTATTAATAGGCTGAATCATTCATAATGGCTCTATGTTAGACGTACTCAACCAGTAGATCTATAGAACAAAGCAGCTGGTGGGGATGTCTACATTTGGGGAGGGGGAGATATTTCATATTAATTCTTGACAGTTCCAGTGAACTGCATGCCCATTAGCAGCCAAAGTGCATTGGATTTGCTCCTGGAGCTTTGCTTCTGGTTTATTTTTCATTTGAAAGGAATACAGCTCATAACCTCCAAGACCACTCAGTGATATGACTCAAATCTCAGCAAATGGGAACAAAGGAGGTATTTACTTGAAAAATTGCACTCCTGATCTAAATCAAAACTTTAGTGTAGATTCACCCGTTTTCCACATTTTAGAGACTGTGAAGATAGACCTTTTTCAATGAGGAATAAACACAAAACTAGTAGAGTAATAGCAAAACAGTATGCCATGCTCAGCACATGTTAATCTCTGTGGACTGTTCCTTCCTTCCTTCCTAAAAAGTTTTAAAAAACAAGCTGCTTACAGATGATGTCAAGTGCTTGTCTTTGGCTTTATTGTGTTCTTGGGAGAATGAAAGCCGTTCACTGCAGGTACGTGCAAAGAATGCATGAGCAGATAACTTATTTATCAAGGAATTTATCGAGGTACCTCAGTTTCATATGCTTGAGCTGCATAAAAAATTCCTAAGGACATATACTACAGTACAGGTGCAGCAGTGCTGCAGGAAAGGGGGTGAAGCCATCTCCATCATTATTGACTATGAATCACATTATCTACCATGCAAACTTGTCATTTGAGACTTATTGGTCCCTTTTCCCGTGTAGGGGTTGAGTGTGCAAAACATTTTATGACAGAGTAGTAAGGACCCTATTTACTGAAGCCTGTAGAAATCTCGGCACAGAGAGATGCCAGTGTGAAGCTGAAGTGAATGCAGAGCTCTCACTGCTGGATAACTTGTGTCTGCCAAGGAGTGGCAAGAGCGAGGTGCTCTACCAGGGAGGGTGAGGGTGACCGTAATACTGGCAGGGGCCGTGTCCACACCAACAGGAACACAGGCTGGAAGGACCCTGATGTTTGGCAATCACTGACAGTACAGTAGGTGCAGATGGTGGATGTAAGATACACCCTCTATGGACGTAACCCAGCCACAGCTGACATTAATTGTGGAAAACCTCTGGCTTAAAAAACCAACAGCATGATTGGAAATGTGGCATCCTCAGCTCAATACAGGCGACAGCTGAAGCAGCTGACTGAAAATGAGCATTGATGTGCTGCACTCTGACCTCGGTGTAGTACAGTCAATATAAGCCAATCTGGAGATGCTTGAGTTCAGAATCTGAGAAAGAATAGGCAGGACAAAGATATGTGGAAATGCAGCTACTCTGATGTCACAGAAAGGCTATTTGGAAGAAGTAAGGAAAGTTAATACACGTTCTCTAGCTTGGTGATTCTGAGCCATTCTGCAGCTCTGTGCTTTCCAATAGTTGTCCCAGCCACCCAGAAAAAACAAAGATGATATTGCAAAAGCTTACTAAAATACAGTCTTTTTCTGCAAGAGGTGGCTATATACTTCTGCAGGAATGTTATTTCAATCACGTGACTGTCAATTTCTAAGAGTTATTCAATCTGTATTAAACAGCAGAGTAAATATTTACTGAAGGCTTGGAGTAATTCTTCAGTACACAGTGCTGGTCCTATCCAATGTGCTGTAACATATGTAAAGCTCCTTTGCTTCGGAAACTATATGCTCTTTATTTGCCTGGAATTCTCTGCACAGATTTGCTTTTACAAATAGGAAGTGCCTCTATTTTCCTAACTCCAAATTCCTTCTTACCTGAGTGAACCTTTAATTAATCCTAAGGGAAAAATCCTCAGTGTAAATTTGTGTAGTGCAGCATGCGAGCTGCCCTATTGTTTCTTCATTCTTCTTGAAACAGCTGTGACTCTGGTAACAATAATAAAAAGAATCCATTACTTTTCCATCCTAATAGTTCCTTCAGGTTTGATAGATTACAATGAATTAATCATACAGGATTTTGATAACATATTTTATTATGTTGATTGAAGGGATTCACTTGAGATGACAGCTAGCATGGCTCAATAGCCAAAAGCTTTTTAGCACAACTATAAGTCTATTCACTGTAGCTGCCATTCTTGAACGACCCAAAAGAAGAGGCTAGAGTGAGCTATATATCACTGGTGATGTGTTTTGATCTACAACTATGTAATATACCAGTAATTGCAATTAAGCAAGCACAGTTTCGGAAGAAAAACATTTTATTTAATTTGAGACTTAACCCCCCCCAAACCTATCTGCCAGATTAAAAATTAGTATATGGTAGTTAACTTCTTTCAGACATACTTTATTTAATTGCTTCATGTGAAGTAACCCTTTGTTGTTCTCGGCTAGAGCAATACTCTTCAGCTTGTGGTCTGTAGCTAGAATATTAGGTCTAGGTTTATGTACCATACTTCATAAAAATGTGGACCAATTAGTGCTAGGCAGAGGATTATAAAAAGAAGTCTCAGATATTTATAAAGCATGACCTTGGAGAACACTGTGAATGAACTGGATTGCTTAAGCTAAGGAGGAAAAGACTGAGTGTGACAAGATAACAGTCTCCAGACACGTAGAAAGCTGCTGCAAAGAGGCAGGGAACAGTCTGTTGTCCATGTTTGTGATGGATAGAAAAAGAAATAAGGAATTTAAATTGCATTAAAGATGATTCAAGTTATATATTATGAAGAATTTTTGAACAGTGAGGATAGTGAGGGAAACATTAGGATAGGTTGCCTGGAGAGGAATGTCCATCACTGAAAGCCTTTAAGAAATAGTTAGACAAATATCTGTCAGGAGTGACATAGATAAAATCGATCCTGCTTTGACATAGAAAGAGATCTATGTTATACTTTAAAAATTTCATATGTTATTAGTCATTACAGCTGTATACAGTCTGCAATGTGTTTGCATCACTTTTGTATGTACAATTCAATATGTTAAAAGCATGTTGAGTTCAAAATCTCATCCTTAAATGATTATGTAGCAGAATTAAGGCCAGCTGTTTAACCCTTATTTATTTCACCGGTATGTTTGCACTATGATACAGTCTTTAATTACCCTGTCACATGTTAGTTTATTTCCACAGCCCTCTCTTTCATTAGTCTGTTGGATAAATTCTACTCAGGGAAAACATGTTATTTTACATGTTGTCTAATGTTCCGTGGGTATCTTCATATTTTATTACCGCACACTGTCCAGACTTGCTTTGAAGACAAAATTGCTGTATTTTTAGGAAGATTTATATGGCTGTCTTCAGTGCAGTGTTTGAGTGATACTTTAACATTAACTTACCCTCCCAGCATTGCTCTGACATCTGTACGGTCAGTTGGGAGCTCAGTCTGACACTGATTTTTCAGTGTAATCACTATTACATAGTACCACAGATGTTCAGAATGGAATTATAATACAAATTGTTTAAGGTTCAGCAACTTTAATAGACCAGTTCCTAACTTCTTAAT
Source organism: Fulmarus glacialis (assembly GCF_000690835.1). Lineage (NCBI taxonomy): Eukaryota > Metazoa > Chordata > Aves > Procellariiformes > Procellariidae > Fulmarus > Fulmarus glacialis. The sequence continues at coordinate 46,997 of NW_009229420.1, forward strand.
GGTGATATCACTCATTGTTCTTGATAACAACTTGTGTATATATACTCTTCCTAATGGTGAGCTACTGAATTTAGGTTTTTAATAGCAAACTCCATTATGAAATACCATTTTGACAACAAGCAGGGTTCCTCAGCAAAACCAAAACTTTTGGATTCACAACATTTGCACAAAATGACTGATTTCTAGCAATACAAGTTTGTCATTCTCTATGTGTACCATCATTAGTGTAGAATGAGATACTTAGTTATTTAGGTTTCACCTACAGTTATTACAGCAGACTACAGGAATCCTAGACTACAATCCTGACTTGGCAAGAAAGTACATTCTAACAGGTGTAAGCAAGAGAGAGCCTACCAACCCTGTTCAACTTCAACATCACCTGCTGCTAAGACCTCTTATGACAACAGTGGATCTTTTCAAACATAACTGAAACATAGGATTAATAATAAATAGGGCTGAGCTCCGCTAGTGGCAGAAGGGAACTAGAATGAGTGGCAGGATATAGATTTGGGATTGAAGAGAAGATTGCAGGGTACTTCTGAGAGGAGATGACCCCAAGTCAGAAATTTCTGCCTCTGCAGAAATTGCAACTGCTGGTTGTGTTAATATTCTTGTCCTTGGGACTTTGAAAGGCTGATCAGCCCTAAATTAGAACCATTCCTCCTCCATCCCTTAAATTTTGATGCTTTTTGTAACTCTGTTCTACCTACTGATGCCATCAACTCTTTTATCTTTTACTTTCTTTTCCGGTTTCCCTCATACATAATCCCACATTTTCAACCGAGCTGCAGTCTCTTTTTCAAGACTGTTCTACACTTTGGAGTCCTCATGTATCTTCCTCCTACTTAAATCTACAGTCTCCTTGCCTGGCCATGTCTCCTGTCCTCCTTCAACAGCTCTTCATCAGACGCTGGTCTTTCACCTATCTGGCCTCCTGGTCATCTGCTGTATTTTTCTGATGAAGCCACCTAATATAAACTTTTAAAACTTAAATATTTGAACTTTAGTTGTTTTAAGAAATGAAAACATGAACATTTTATCTGCAGGCAGCACTATAAGTCTCACTTGTGCTGTACAATTTTTACAAAGTTGAGTATATGCATCATTTTTACATGAGTGAGCTGCTATTGACTTCAAGTGATCATTCATTTAACCTTAAATACACACCATATTGCTTCTGTACAGGTAGATAGAAGAAAGGAATTTCAATTAACTTCAATGGGTCCAGCTCTTGTGTGTCTGAGGTCATGATGCTGAAAAATGTTATCCGTGTAGTCTACATGTTAAAAATTCAGTTGAGTTGTTCAAAGGTCTTTTGTAGTTGCCTGAACGCTCATTGCTTTCTCAGAGCACATCCTTGGAATAATCAGTTGTGTTGTATAATTTTTCTTGCCTAGAATTGAAATGTTTTATTTATATAAGGTATTATGTGCATTTGCGTTGCCCTTGTTTTTTTCACTATATCATACTTAATCTTATATGTTCTAGACCTGCATATGCAAGCCTGATTTGTATATTTAATGGTCCTTCATGAAACAAAAGTTTAAACCCTTAGCCTAATAGATACACTTGATTTATTAAACGATGTGTGTGCTGACTGCAACATGGAAAAAATTATATATGTAGTCAAACATTGTGGTTTTGCAATATTAAAATTGCAACCAATTTCCTTGTATGTAATTTAAAGAAAATGTACCAAATAAAAATGAATAATGGGCCAATTTCAGGGTGTTTTATAGTTGTAAACATATGACGTACAGGTAAATCTGACGTGTCATTAATTCAGTATTTATGAATGTGGAAGTCATACTCTTGACTTTATGTATATATAAAGGATATATTTTTATTTGCTCTGAGTCATAGTTGTTGTACCTTTTCATGTCTAAACAGCAGAAGGTCTTCTACTTTTTCTGACCCAGGAAAAAGAATTAGTTTGAAAATATGTTTCTCAAAAAGACCTTGATTTAGGATTAAATGTGAATATTGGATGAAATCTTTTCTTGCTCAGCGTTTGGCTGTCCTCTCAGCCTGTAGAGGAAATATTAATACAGGAGCTGGAGCAACTTTCCAGCATTCCCAGTAGATAACCGTCACCTACCACTAGTTATGAAGGTTCAAGAGGTCAAGGAATCTGTACCTTGAGACATAGATGGATGGTTTTCTTTGCCTCTATTCTACTTCTTGATATGTTATATATTTCTTCCTTTTCATACAGCATATACTGTAGGCATTTCAAAGTAGTATGGTACAGATTAGCTACATTATGATGAAATTCAGGAGAACAACATTCATAAGTATTAGCAGAGTCATGAGCTGACTTTTCCGCTGTTTATTCACAATCTCATTTTATAGGTTTGTTTTGTTTTCTGTTTGAGCAGCTGTGAAGAGGAGAATTGTTCTGTTGGAAATATTTTTGAGCTCTCAGATGCTAGCAGGTAACTAATAATTTGTCATATCAAGCGGCTAGGATCTGTAACCTGTTAGTTACCACCAGAAATTTAGTGGTACCATTTATGGTTAAAAAGATTTCTGTAGTTGACAAAAGAGATCACAAAAAGAAAGCCATAAAAACATTACCTTGAAAGTGGCTTCTTTTATGCTGCAGAACCACTTATCATTCAAGTGTATATTTATTAGAAATGCCATAGGTTAGAGAAAGAATAGAAGAAAATAAAAAAGAGAAAATGACCCATACCAGGATTTGGATACTAAACCTTTAAGTGGAAAGTGAAATGAAGGTACCAGGCTACGAGCTCCTAAGGGAAGAATTAGGAACCAGTGAATAATACAGCACAAATGTAAGACAGAAAATGCGGGTCATGGGGATTGTTAGAAAAAAATCCAAAAAGAAAAAGAGAGTTCTGTTGATTTCTTGTAGTTATTATTCTGCTCATGTTTTGTTATCTCATAAAAAGGTTTAAAGACCCTTCTGTTTTTAGAATGCAAGTGAATTGTAATGGAGGTAGAAAACTAGAAACACATGATATGCATTAGTCATCATAAAACAAGCAGTCCTATTTTCATCAAAAAGGAACAAATCACAACTCCCAAAACACATCAGCTGTACCTCTTCCTCCCATTATTTTCCTATTTTTAAATGTAGTCAATGATAAAAAGATGTCCAGTTGTCATGACAGCCTTCATTAAAAAAAAAAAAAAACTTAAGCATTTGATTGGAGTGTTATTTGGTTACAAGAACTGGGATTCAAATAAAACCCTTAAAAATGTTTTGCATGGGATTCTGAAAACTATCCTGCACTGTCCTAAATCTGCTCCCACTGAAATAAATAACAAAACTTCACAGCTTCTCTGAAAACTTAGTTAAACTCTCATGAGGGCTGTCAAAAATCCCACTTCTTATTCATGAGAAAAATAGAATGTATGCTCTGTAAAACTCATTTGTGCAGGTCTACATGTATTATTAATGACTAATGAGTAGTGGTTTAGCATTTTGGACAAAGATCTATGAATAATCTGGTGCCACAATTAAAAATGGATGTAGCTATGTCAACACTTAAGAAATATCATCTTTGATATCACAGCAATAGAGGAGACTTTCATTCTAATAGTACCAATCCTTCCCATTTTCAATTTTGTTTCAGGCCATGTGTCTTCAGAGACCCTTAAGGCAATGTAGGTAAGTAGTTGCCATGTTGCAGATTCCAGGGTTGCAATTTTGCCTTTTATTTTAGGGGGGTGAGGGTTCTGTTTCTGGTAGGGTTTTTTGTAGTGATTTCCCTATAATTAATAATTTTTCCTTTCTAAAGTTTAATGTCAGGTTATTGTACAGTCCCTCCCACAAGGATCTGAATGTAATTGTGTTTTGGGCACTATTATTTAGTGGTTCAGTTATAGTTCTTGAAATAACTCTCTCTGTGTTACTTAGGGCCATAACCTCTCCCCTTGTGTGCTCTAGAACGAGCTGTTCCAAGAAACAATTGCTTAAAATGTCAAGAAATTGCTTCCTAAACCTCGTCCCAATATGACATATGACCAGTTTATATGCTGACAGTTGAAGTCCCCCATTACTACTGTTTTATTAGATTTAGTTGCCTCTATGGTCTTAGGATTGCACACACAGTATTGTTTTCCTGATCTGGAAGTGAGTAGTTACAAGTATGTGTGTTCTCTCTGCACAGAGAGCAGCACAAAATTACTCGCCATTTAATTCTACACGTCTTGTTTTAAGGATAAAGTGGAACATGAGCTGTGTCTAGCTTTTTTACAGACATTCTGAACAAACGTGTACTTTAATTTGTATGGATATACAAATCAAATTATAAAACATACTTGCGTGTCAATGACTAATTTTGGGTGATTTTAATGCATTAATTATACTTTAAGCCTTTCACTTTCCTGGAGATAATCTACTCCTTTGAGCCTTGCCAAACTAAGGACAGAGACTAAATCTGATATTACAGATATATAAATGCCAATATGAGTCCTTTCCAAAGCAAACACATTCCTGTTCCTTTAATTTTCTGCTTCTGAAGCTTGGATAAAGAAGGATAGAGATATTACATCCCTATTAGAGTTATTAGCATTGAAGTTTCACAGTCGTAGGATTACAGTTCCCCATTCACTACATCAGAAATTATAGTTTAGGTCACAACTTAATTGTTGTTCAGCTCATTGAAATGTCTTACTGGGTTAACTACAAGGCAGTGGTAGATTTGGGAAGACTACCAAGTTGTTAAATTGCCTCATTGCAAAACTCTTGCTGGCTCCATAAGAGGCAGATTTCCACTGTGATCTGAATGTTAGACTTTTATTGTGTTCCTTGGAGTATCTCAGCTGGATGTTTGGGATCAGAGTTGCTCATAAGACTAATTTTCAACCATCACCTCAGCTATTTTCACAACTGAACTTGTTTCATTACTTCTATCTTTGTATCTTAAGGCACCTTCTCATCCAATGCATTTTCCCTCAGCACATCTCTGTTTTGGCACTCCCTTCTCAGTAGTTGAATACCTGAGGCAAATTTTGTAGTTCTATCCTGTACTTAAACCAGCTCTTTAGTAATAACAGTGTTAATTTCTCTGAACAAATAGTAGAGGCAGTTACTTTTACATTATCAAAACATTTGTTAAACAAGAGTCCTAAAGGATCTGTGAAAATTTGTAATATAAGTGCTTTCAAAACAAAACGTTCAAACTTTTTTTTGTGTGAAAGTTATGCCAAGAATAAGGACATAACTCCTCCTAGGAAATATTCCCAATCTCTACTGATACTAACTAAATGATTTAGAGTAGTTAATTCTCAGCAAAATAGTGGAACATGTCTTTGAAAACAAGGGGAAAAATAAGGATTAATAAAATCTGTTTTCTTCAGTTTGAAGTAAAAGATGTATACTGCAATAATGAAAGAATAGTAGCTATTACTTTTTAGGAATAACAAAAAAACTAATTAATTGTTTCCCTTAGTCTTATGAAACAATTTTTAAAGTTGGTTTTCCTTTTTAATTATTAGAACTCAGGTAATCCATATTTTTTCAGATATAAGCCAAGTGTTACATTAATAAACACAGAAATCATCCAAGGAATCTAACTTCAATCTTTTCAGTACCTTATAATTCATCAAAAGGAAGTACCTGGCTTTTTGAAATGTGAAAAATTACTTGTGGTTTTCTCTTACATTCATTTTCCATATTCTGAGATTGTATACTACATTTTTTATATATTTATGACATACTATTTGTAGATGATTGTGTTTTCTCTGGCTAGCTCTTGTGCTAAAGGATGATTTACTTTGTATTTTACTCAGTGGGCCATGCATCCTAATTGTCACATGCCATGCATTTCAGTTTCTGTTCATAAAACAAGGTGTTTTCAATATATACCAATAATTAATCTACACAATGTGATTTAAGAATCACATTTTGAAGTACTTTGCTTTGAGCTAAAAAAATGGTCATGAATTTTTTTTTTTTTTAAATCATGACTGACTTGAGGAACTGTTTATCTCTGAGCATATATAGCACATTTTAAGTTTCATGAAAAATCCCTTTAATTAAAAACAAAATTAAAAGATTTTAAATCATCATGAAATTGTAAACAAAAGCATGGGCTGAAAAGAGTTTGGTTAACAGCAATAACAGGTTTGAGAATGAGACATGTTAGCAAGCTTTTGCAAACTCTTCTTTGCATCTTGATTTCGTGAAAATAAAATCGTGCCAATGTGTGCCCTACTCTGTGCCAAGGCAATCACATTGATAGGAGCAAGCAATATACTTGCCCTGTCACGGGAATAAGAGGTAAGAACCAGTTTTGTCTGTGCCTATGCCTGAGGCTACTAAAATGTTGGTTTTTTTTAAGGCAAGAGGCAAGAGAGTGAAACTGTAGTCTGAGGTGTGGTATTCTCCATAGATGATGATCCCAAAAAAGAACGGAGTGCCATGTATTTGGCTTATGGTTGATTCAATTTAAACATTGGACTATTCTTTATTAGAGCTCAAATTAATGAGTCCCAGTAGTCCAGTGTTATTCAGCCTCAGACTAAAGGAAATCAGGATCTCTCAAGGGTAGTGGACTAGGGGAAAGCTCAGGTTTACAAGCCAATTTTCTGAAGACCTGCACTATATGCACCATGGAAAGAATGGTCATACCAGATTTATTAAGGAATCTCCCAAGGATATGAAAAGAGCATATTTAATGTAATCTGGCCATCTTAAGTCCATTGAGGTTAAGTCCGCTACTTTGGGGGATAGCTTTTGTTCCAGAGAGCTTTTGTCTTAGCTTCAGTAAACTGTAAATGATGTGTTATTTCTCTTGTTCTTTTTCTTTTTGGTGTGTTCAGTACTATTCAATAATCTCCTGGGATTTAGAACAAACTTCTCTTTAACACTTGTACTTGAAAATGAAGACTCTTGAGTTTTGTTGACCTACAACAATCACCAGTCTCTGAAGGTTTTCTTGGAGGTTCAGGATTATATGCAAAGCAAACTATAAGAACCAGAGATACAATCGCTTCACTGAGTTTAAAATTAGAATTATCTAAAATAGCTCAAGGAGGACTAATTTTATATAATTTAGATGCAAGGGAATACTCTGGATCTATTTGGTGATGCTGATGTCTGTGAACACTATGGGCTCAAGCCGTTGTGTCCTAAGAACAGATCCCGGACTCTCACATAATTATTGACTCATGTACCTACTGTTTTCATAGCGCTACTATGGCATTGTAATAACATTTTAGGAGGAGGACTTTGAGAGGGCTTTAAGAATATGAGAGTACAAGCTGCAAATGAAAAAAATACTTTGTGATTCGCAGAAGCATTTTACATCACTTATGAGCGATACCACTACAGTGCTAGGAGATGGAGGATAGCAGGGAGCAAAGTCCAAGTGCACCACCTTCTTAGTACTCTCAGTAAACCTGCCACTATAGTAAGTCAGATTTTTCAGTTGTATTCCCATGAACATACACACTTTATCCTGGTTGAATATCTGACTTTAGATTACAGTATGTAACCAAAATCTCTCTATCTATCTACTTCTCTCTCTCTCCGTCTCACACACACACAGAGAACTAAACTTTTTCTTCAGGAAAAGGGACTTGTCAGGTGCGAACTCATGATTATTGTCAGGCATAAAGCATGTGGAGCAGTCAAAACCAATAATCACTCTATCTACCATATTCTTTCTATTGAAATAAAGAAGAAAATAAATAAAATTGAATGTGTCTACGTGTAGGTTGCATGTTTTTGTTAGTTTATGCCTGCTTGAAGTATAATTAAATGTGAGAAGTTATTATGTGAAATGGGGACTGGGAAGTAAAAAGGAAAGAAGTTCAGTGCACATGGTTCCTTCACATCAAATGTATTAGATATGTCAAGATTTTAAGTCCAAAGAAATGAATGCATTGCAGAAAATATGTGTATGATCATTCTCCACTGAAAGAAATTAAATGAGTTTTCAAAGAATACTATTTAGACTATAGAACTGAACACCTAGAAGTTCAGAGTCAAAGTTAAAGCTTTCCTTTAGCTACTGCCTCTCTTTGCATGTGCTTTACAATGCAACCCTTAATCCTGGTGAGCCTGGAGTTAGGCATTCATATTTAGTTACTGTTTTGGATACTACCGATGTTTTCCTGAAAAGTCTGGGTGACAAGACAGGAAAACTAGTTTTCAAATATTGATCCTTGCATGGAACCTCACTGAAGAAATACAATTATCTTTTCAAGGCATTTCTCCATGCTGAAGTTCAAAGTAGGAATGTGAAATTCTCTCAAAAGAGTTTACCAAAAAAAAAAAATCTTTTAGAAATTGGAAGGTTTTAAATTTTTGCAGAATTTGGTTCCAAAGCAAAAGAAACAGAAGTTCCTGATGTTTTTTCAGAAGTTTCCTATATTTAGGCAGGATAAATTGCAGAAGTTGGCCTGGAAGAATACCTCAGAAAAGTTCCATAAATGTTTGTTATAATAATAATGGCAATGATAATAAATAAGTTTCTTTGTTTGCTTGATAAGTACTGACAATATGCTCACGGACAACTTGACTCAGCTGTGTTTACTCCTTTTGTGTTTACTTTTTGCAAATGTTCTTTTGGATTATTATTCTTACATGAATGTTTCCTGAAATGTTCTTTTTAAAAAGGATATTAGAGGTCATTCTCAAATTGTAAATTTTGAACTCATAAATATTAGAGCCATTCCAGAAGATTGGTTATCTATGAATTATGTTTACCTTCTTAAGAAACAAAAGGAATGTTTTGTCCAATCATAATTAACACAAGTAAAAGTACCAGACTTTGTTAGCAATGAGCTGCTTGAATGTAATCTACCAAGCAAGATATTTTAATACTCCCGTAGTGATTCCTATCAACTAATGGACACATGTGATAGATATTATAAGTATTTCACTACTTGTGTATTACGGTTGCTGATGGCCTTCTTCTGCAGGGTATATGATTCTGTTGCAATCTTAACTGGAGAGAAGTTAATGTCATTAATTGGTCTTTTTTTTTTTCTTTTGTGCTTATGCTGCTTATAAGAAATCCTTAATAAGTAGGATCAATGGCCATAATACATCATTCTTAATCTCCTTGCACAAAACATGGTTCATTTATGTAGCAAACAACAGTAACTTGCAGCTTTTTTCTTCCTGGGACCCTGTGTTCTGACAGAAAAAAAATGTCAAGATTCCTCTCTCTTCTATCCATCATAAAAAGTTGGGTAGTCTTATCCCCTCTATGTTTACTTCTATGCCATCCCTGCCCTGCGACTGTTGTGCTCAGTGATTGCTCCATGCTCATCAGCAACCTCTGCCTTGTGTCTACTTCTAATTGACTTTGGTGAGCAAGAACTTCATGGGAGTTTCAAAGTTACAGCCCTTAACAGAGAGACATAACCACGGGGAGTGAGCTCATGGACTACTCTGGAAAAGACATAGAATACTTCCTTTTCCACCCAAAAATGTGGGAGATAAAAACAAACAAACAAGCAAACAAACAAAAGCCTGCAGAGCTAAGCAACTGAAAACATTCAAATAATTAAAAAAAGGAAAAAAGGCTAGGTAAGTTGCTTTCCATTTTTAGATTGTGGTAATTTGTTAAAAGAATAAAAAAAAAAAAAAAAAAAAAAAAAGAAGCAAGGCTTAAAAGCATAAATAAAATAACCTGCCCACAAATATGAGCAAGAACATTTATCAGAAAACAGATGGTCTCTTATACGCAGAACTAAACACCTCTAGAAACATAACAATCCATTTATCTTGATGAATGCACCATCTAGCAAATATCTCAAATAGCAGCAGCAACAGTTTACCTGTGGGTCTGGAAAACACATTTCCATGAAGATACATGACGTAGGAATAAGTAAGTTCTGGGTTTCATTTTTTTACATGCAGAACAGGAATATTGTGGTAAGCCTTCCGTTCTCCCGATCTGATCTTCAGGTAGAAAAAGTTCCTTTCTCTCCTAGTCCTGAGGTTTAATGGCACCAAATTTAACTCCAGAGCACAATTTAAGCAACTGCAGAACTCTTTTAAGTAGTATCTGTTTGCATTAGCTTCCACTGAGTCATCTGGAAATCAGACCCAGGTTCTGCACATGCCTTCTGTAACAAGGAATCTCTAAGAAATCAAATTATCAGGCTTTCCACCTCCGTTTGTATCACTGAAGAAGTTTAATAACAAAGTTTTAGTAATGGCCAATAGAGAAAAATTTTTTAAAAATATTTCAAACACACTGAAAATGAATTATTTGTGGTATATTATTCATATACAAAAAATCCTATGCTATCTCCATAGAAAAATGATTAGCCAGGGCAAAGTCTTTTTCAAGATTTCTCAAAGACATAGACAATTCCTCCTGACCAGAAAATTCTGAAAAATAACAGAGCAATATACAAACTGACAATTTTAACATATCCTTCCTGGGAATTCACTGCAGCGCTATAAACTATAAACATTAGTGCCATAAATTGTCTCTGGCTTGCCTTTTGTGGCATTTACAACTGCTTTTAAGTTAGAATACTTCTAATGACCTTCTGTAGTAACTTGTATTACCACGGAGCATACCTAAGCAATTAACAATGTTCTTGTAGCATTGAAAGGGTCTCATAAATAGATACATATCAATCTATGTATTTCTATTTAGTCCTCTGAACTCAGAAGGAAATGATCATGGAAATATGACAAGAAAGCTTTCGTGCAGTAAGGAAAAATATTTCCAGAGATGTCAACAAATCAGTATTTGCTGCATACTGCATTTATAACATCTATAGCATACTGGATCCAGAGTTAGTTTCTCAGGATCTCCTTGTCAATGCATACAGTGGTTTCCATAGGAGGAGCTTACCACGATGTAAACAATACATAGGAAAGGTCCAATCCAGTTATCTTCCTAAGCACTTACACTAGCTAATGAATTAAGTTGGTGAAAACTTGGTCTGGCATTTTAAAGATATGATAATTCAGATTTGTCACAGGATAATCTGCTTCTGTTGTCAGAAACAGTGATGTTACTTTTCTGTCGTCAGATTACTGATATGGCAAGACTCGCTTTTTCCTAGGCAGTTAGAAAATGGGAAGAAACTGTGAGAGCTGGAATGTAGGTGGGAACTCTGGGGACAGGAAAAGAGGCAATACATCAGACAGAGGGTCCCATGTTGCTAATGATTTTTCAGGATGCTAACACCTTAAATTCTAGCCTAAGACCAGTGAGCAAATTATGCAGATCAGTTTAAGATCATTTATGAGGTATGTGAAAGGAACATGCAGAAGAAGGAGCGATGCTTTTGGTACATATTGACTGGTTCATTAATTGCCTTTCATAATGTATTATCTTTAACCAAGTGACCTAATCAAGCGTGACTGCAAAATGAAGTGTTTTCTCAGAAAGCCTGTATTTACATGTATCTCTCATACATGTGAGAGACTGTCCAGAGAATGGATCTTCATTGCTAGCTCATGGCTAGGTAGAAGTGTTAAAAAAAATGGGTTCTGATACAGTATGCAATGTCTCTGTGAATAAATTCCATAAGATTTCTATCATCTTCCGCAGTTAAGTTGAAACATCATGTAAGAAAGGAGAAAAAGATCACAAAAAAGGACTTCAGGGACAATTACAAAATGTCTGGGAACCCGTTTTGAACCAGTTCTATCAAAAATGTCTTTATCTTAGTTTTTTAACATGTAGATGGGATAACATAAATACTGAATAACTTCGTCTATTTTCTTGCCAAAACAAGTTATTTTCTACAAAATTTTGATTTGTGCTCTTAACCATTCTTTCCTTTCTGAGCTGTTACTTACAGTCAATTGTCTCATTTATCTCAGGTGTGGCCTGACAATTTATTTCACAGCCATCTCTCTTAAGCAGACAAGACGTAAGAAAGAAACCTCTCTATCCCTCATGTGCAAAATTTTGTTTTGGAAAGAAGCTTTAAGAAGTTTTTAAAAGGTCAATTAATCAATCAGGGAAAAGTAAAAATGTTATTTGACTCGGAAGCCTTGCCACACCACTCAAATAATGAATGATGAATACCAAGCCTTTGAGTGAATTCTTGCAATCAACAGTCCATGACTAATCAATAGGCTGACATTTTCACACAGTTGCAGAAAGTGATCAAATTTCATAAATATCATGCATTGTTGTTGGAAAAAATCATGCACGGAGGAGGAAAAAAAAAAGGGGATCAAAATTTGCCAGTAAACAGTTCATTGTCAATTGTGGTCCAGGTGTGGGTACAGCCATATGCAGGGAGAAGGCGCCGCCTATGGATCTGCCAACCCTGCCCTCACCCTGGGACGCAAGGTTACCAGTTTGGCTGGTAAAAGGTGGCTGGGATTGTGAAAGGATTGCACTCACAACCATGCCACACTGTTGCTCAAATATTAGCTGTATATGACATCAACAGTATACACATTACATGAATTAAGACCTGGCTGGTACCTCAGAAAGCGGGTTATTCATGCTTATTCGTCTGGTTGTAGAAGTCATTTCTGAGTCAATACTGAGCAAACTTAGAAAGGACAGTCTGGTTAGCAGAGTGGTAAATAATTAAAAGTGCAGTTAAACAGTGATCAGGATTGCTTGATGACCTAGGCTATGTAGAAAAACTGTAATTTAAGGTTATGCAAAAGTTATTCATCAAGAACAAAGGGTGAAAAATACAGCATGTGCTGGAAAGCAGAGACCCTAAAAAGAATTAACATGAAATTCAAAAGCAATGCTGTGGCAAAAGCAGTTGATATTGCCTGTGATTAAACAGGAGCATGCAAACAGGAATATGTTTTTTATCCATGTAGCCAGTATGCAAGTTTAAGTGCACAACAGGATGTTTAAAAATTGGAGAATGTGAAGAAAAAAAGTCACAGAAATTATTCAAGTCTTTGAGTAAATGTCTGGAACCTGGTCTGTTTAGTTTATCAAAAAGAAGTTTGAAAGCTGATTTGACTGCAGCATGCATGTACTTTCCAGAGCTAAATAAGCTCTTTTGAGGTAGAAGAGTGGAGACAGAACTAGTGGTGGAAATCTTATGCAGGATAATTCAGATTAGAAATTATAGAATTTTTTTTTTTCATTTCTTCTTTTTTCTTTTTTTTTTCTCTTTTTGTGTTGGCAATTAACCACTGGAAATTGATAACAAGGGAAGGGGTTTATTCTCCAGTTTCTGACATCTTCAAATAAGGATGTTTGGTTTAGTGGGCATGGTGGTATTGGGTTAACGGTTGGACCTGATGATCTTAGAGGTCTTTTCCAACCTTAATGATTCTATGATTCTATGATTCTATGTTTTTCTGAAGATAATATTTAGCGACATACAACTGGTTTTAAAGAGCCAGAATGTGGTGTACAAAATGTTAACTTGATAATCTTGCTAGTTACTTCTAACTTTGAAATGCATTGACCCAAATACTGAGTTTCAACCCTGAACTCTCTTGCCACATTCCCGGCTTCATCATCAGTTGAAAATCTAGGCAGCAATCAGTAAGTCAGACTTATCTGTGCCCTTATTAGACGTAAAGTAGATGAATTTATTATGAAAGCAGCTATATCCTGATGTCCTGTTACATCTGCAGATTACTGCAAACACTTCTGTTTGGTCACCATCATGGGCAGGCCTGTTCCCAGAGGTGGCTTCAGATATGGCTCTCCATTCACCTTCTGATTTAATATACATGAACCAGCTTTGGTCTTAAAATCAGGTGGCTATGCTAGCATGTTTAACATGAGCTTATCTGAGCTATGACTTATGTCATCAAATTTAAGATATTAAAAACCTTTTTCTCTCTACAAGATCACTTGAAAATTCAAAGGCAATCTCTGTACAGCCTCTGGAGACCACCAGCCAGTGAGACTGGCGTAGCCTGGGTCCTGTCCAAGCTGAAAAGGAAAAAGAACGTGAAGGTGTCTAGGTGACACCTCCTTTGTTTTGATTTAATATGCTTACTAACTCATCCCAAAGATGGTCACAGTGAGCAAAATTTTCAAAAGTGTTTCTAGTACTGGGAGATTTATTTGAACATAAGGTTAGTGACTCCTCTAGGTTTGGAGGGATGCTGGCACCATGCCCTCCTAGGGGAAATGTCAATGAAATCAGGCCATAACAGACCCAGCATGCACTGTTTTCTTTTGTTTAGTTTTTTTACAAACCGGGACTGAAACCTTCTGAACACATCCTCAGCTAATATAAAGAAAGAAAGAAATTACTGATAATTAACTACATAAGTTCTTTTATTTCCCTCTTGCCTTGGTTTGGGTACCTTGAAGGCAGTCAGTTTGGTATAAATTAAATTGATCTTGTTCTGATCAATGACCAAAATGTATTACTTAGAAATTAAATATTTTGCATAAATATTATTGCTGTTGTTGTAGAGAAGAAAGAAAATATTCTTAAAAAGTAAAGTTTATTATCTGAAGAGGAGAGGGGATCTTTGGGCAAATAGAAATCTGAACTTTTTAATGCAAAACCATTATGGTTTTGTATTTTTTTTCATAATCTTTTCATCAGCATTTCTCTCAGTATCTAGGCAATCAAGAAGGATTAGAATTTTTTAAAATTAATTCCTTTTTCTGTTGAAATAGTGGTTGACTATGTGGTAATACTTAACACTGTATTCCTAGTCCAATTTTTCAACAAGTATATTATCTGTGGAACAAAAGTTGTATATGGGAAGAACAAAAATATATTTTAAAAGCAAAGCAGTATGCAGTCATACACTTTCATAACTCCAGGAGAAACCTTTAGTTTCAGTTTATACCTGCCATTTTTTTCATTGTAAAGTTTGTCACCCCACTGCAGTATCTCTAGTGCTTAACTTGTCTCCAGACACATTAATATCTTTTTGTGTTGTGGCTTTCCTTCAGTCATTCGTATCCTCCAGCCACAGGGTATGTGTTATCAAAAATCCTAATGCTTGGAGCTATGCTGTGCCTTAGATGTGGGAAATAATAAAATATTAACCTGTTAGTTTCATGAGGAACAGATTCCAATTTCAAAACTGTATCTGAATCACTATGATTAAAAAAATAAGTGAACAAAAAAACTCTGTCGCTAATAGCATTCCCGTGATCAATATGATAATATCTCCTGGAAAGGGCTATATACTTGTATTTTTTACAGGGTATGTCATCTCAGTTTTATTGAAATATAATTATTTATTTAATATTTTTATTGTTTCCCTCGCAGTTTACAGGTGTATACTTTTGTCTTTTTAATCCCTGACTATCTTTCAGAGGCCAATTTGCAGCATCAGATTTTGTCTGGAAAATGCGTATGAAGAGCAGTTTATTTCTGAAATATCGTCTGAAGTTCACCTTATAATATGCTTCAGAGAAACAGAGTATGGGTTAAGGATTAATTACTCTTAGAAATGAAATAAAAGCTTGGTCTTAAGTAAGTACTCTGAAACAAGAGATCTAGCTCTTAAAAAATCAAGCAGAAGGTTTGAATAAAAATGATTTAAAAAAAAATAAAAAGAAAAAAACAGACTGCACTTAGAGTTTGCAAGTAAAATCGCATTCTAGAAGTCTTTCTTTATCTGGGGTACCTTTTAAAAGTATTAATCCATGTCACGAGATGACTAGTTAGAACTGAGGACTTCTACCAGTAAATAACTGTAACTCTCTGCATTCCTGAAAACTACTGTAGTAGTTGAATATAAGAGTTATTTCCCTTTTGACATTTTCTACTCATTTCAGAGTTATCTTCCATTTTATATACATACAGGGAATTTCTCCCAGAGCAATAGCATCTCTGTATAAAATGAAAGAAGAAAAAATGCCAGAAACTTCACCTTTGTCTACTGGAAGAAAAAAATAGCTCCTCTGTTCTAAGAGAAAAGGGAAGCAAATTCAAGTCTGACAAAGTTGTCACCAGTCAGAACCTGCCACTCCTGCTTGTTTTTAAATCAAACAGCCAGAGGTAATGAGGTGATATGAGTCTCAGGAAGCAAAATCAAACAGCAGAAGCTACATCTTAGGAAACATTCTCAGTTAGCCTGGTGGTCTACAAGGGTGCAGAAAAGCAGACTTTCTGTTTTCAAGACCTTGAAAAGTTTATCTCTTACCATGAGTAAAAATCTTTGTCAGTTCCCACTGAAGTCCGTGGAAGGATTCATGCTGTTTACAGTGGGAAATAGTCTTCCCACGAGAAGAGTAAATATCCTGGGTCGGTCTTTCAGAAATGCTCGCTAGGGGCATACCTGTTATCACACTCAAATTGATGAACATCTTGAAATTCCCTTTTGGTTTTTTTCAGACCTTTTTACTGAAGCCAAAATGTTTTTAATGTCTGTAATTTTGGGCCTCCCCAATCAGAAACTGTGTTTTTCTTGAAGTGTGAACATTCACATATAAACTTTCTTTTACCTGTGCATATACGGTAAATCTCATCAGAACTAGGTGATTTATTTTTATAATCTAAAAATGTTTATGGAAATTAGTAGTTAACAATGATATAAAATCATTGTTAAAAAGAGGTTTTCATTAAAAATCTGGATAAACATTACAGTAGTATACTCATGACATATTTTGAAAGAAACCATAGAACTAATAATAACTTTAAAAAAATAACTTTAAAGGAAAAGAAGTCCGGAGTTAGTCTGTTTCATTTCTGTAAATGAAAACAACTTGGCATTACATCAGTATCTGCCCAAGTCTACTGCACAACATGTTTTACAAACATTGCACATATTTATTAATCAATGGATATTTGCTACACTGTGCTCACCTCAAGTCACTTTCGTTCACACTGAAGTGATTCCTGTGGGACCAGTCCCTCTGAGCAAGGGCACACTCGGATGTACATTAAGCTGATCATGCCATAGTTATGTGATCTATTTTCATAGTGTGTTTGCTGTGATTACTCTCCTGATTTCAACGGAGTTGTACTAGACAGAGCAGCAAAAGCCTCCAAGGAGTTGTCTATAGACACCTGAAGCAATAACTGGAAGGCAAGGGCACATGAGCTTTTATTTACTGAAAGATACTGTTTAAAGATTTTTGAGAAAAACAGTTTTAAAAACCCTGAGAGGTAAAATTCCAGAAAACAAGACGGCTTGGAGGTTTAATTCTGCTCCCACTTGCACACAGTGTAACTCTGAATTAAAAGGTGTTATGTTAGTGAAAAAGATAGGTTTAAGATCATAATCAGAGAAAAGTCATATGAGAACAAGTGGAGTATTTTTTCTTAAATTTCTAGATTTCTAGATTAACATTAATGTAAAGAACACATTAATAATTTGAGAACGTCTTTCAGGTTTTGAGAGTGTTTAATCCTTTGTTTATATAATTCTTGTACAGTTAATTAGTTTATAGTTAAATAAAACATTATCTCATAAGCATTGAAATGTTGCCTATCTTTTCCTGGAGCACAATCATTTGATATAAAAGAGAAAAGAGCTTAAAGACCTGCAATAAAATCAGAGGAATCGTTTCTGGTTCAGGACTTTTTACTCTTGGTGATAAGTTCTCTTTGAAGTGATTTTGCTTTAGTATTTCCATGTAAGCATAAAAATAGCTAAAAAGGGTTAAAATCTTTGTGTTAAAATCTCTGTATTAAAATCCCAGCCTAATCACTGTCACAAAATTAATTACAAAGGGGAGCTGAACATTGTCTTCATACTGAGGGGTGAGTAAAGCCAAACAATAACTTCTCGATTTTTTCCTTAACCAAAATCTCATCAAAAGACTTTAAAGTTTAAACGCATCCAGAAGGAATCAGTAAAGCAGACAGACGAGGATGCATTTTTTGCCTTCCACAGGATTTCTCTTCCTTGACAGCGTCCCAAGATATGTAATACCAACCCTCAACCATGCATGTTGCCTCTAAAGCGTGGTTTGGAAACGGTCATATAATAGAATTCAGCATGAATGCCACTCCAAATAAGAATTGTTGCTTACCCTGGAAGCTTTCATGCGGTCTTACACCAGTTGAAAATGCTTCAAAATGAGCAAACAGGTTAGTCATTTCATTATTTTCCCTTTCCCCACTGAAAGTTAGTGGGTAGATATGACTATTTTAAGTAATGCTTCAGAGTTACACCTACTTGCTAAAGTGTAATAGAATACTCAATCATGATTAGTAAATAATAATGAAAATGCTATTTTTAGTCAATCCAAGAAAAAGGAACATATTAAAGAATATATCAAACAGGAGGATGTTAAAAGGAACAGATATATCAGATGAAATGTACCCTCTGCCAACGTAGTTTAGTATTCATACACTGCCAAGATGTCAGTAGTTGGAAGGAGAAAGACTCATCAGCTTTCAGAACATGTGTGAGTAGGGTTGTTCAGGTGAATAAGATTTGATTCAAAATCTTCCAGGTGACAAAGATGACTTTTGCACCCCCTGGAAATCACAACAGCTTTGTGGGAAATAATAAGCTGTTCAAGAAATTGTGTGCTTGAGGAACTGATCCCAGTTTTATTTATACCAGTAATATAATGCCCAACTTTTTTGACTTGGTGGAATTAGTCCTGCCTGACATAAATGGGGGCCAGCCCAAGATTGTCCATTATCTACAAGATGAGGATAAATAAGCCAGGCTGTGAACAGGGTAGCCCCAAAACAGTAGAGGATTTCAGTACATCCCTCAAATAATAAAGCCATAATCAATGTGTGCAGCAAAGAAGTTTCCTCCAACTGTGCAGCCTGAGAGGATCTCAACCCACATCCTGGGTTGAGATCCTAAAGATCCTAAAGATAAATGAAAAATTTTACTTTTATGCAGAAGAACATAGCAAGTTCAAACAAAGAATGGAATAAAGGGACACACACTAAGTAATGCATGTTAGAAATAATCTCTATGTAACCCATCAGACCTAATAAGGCAAGGAAGAACAGATTCAAAGAATAAATCCTATGGGTTTTTTTCTAACTGACGATGGGAACTTATAAGGAGAGTCCCATTACCTTGTGTTGATTCTATTTACCAGAATGAGCAATAATTGAACTGTTTGTACTTGCACACACATCCAGACCAAAATTTGTATGGGAATTGCTCTCTAGTGGGTTTTTCACACCCAAGCTAGGTGTCAAACCTCAATTATAACATGCCTGGCAGGAACTGAGCCTTTAAAGAGGTAATTGAAAGGAGGTAGGTAAATGAGGTGTCTAAGCCACTCAGAGATTAGTAAAGGGAAGTCAGGTAAAGCGAAAATTTGGGTAATGGAGGAAGAGGTTTAGACATAGAAGTAGCTGATGTTATTGCTTCTGGATGATGAGTAGATACCTCCTCTGATAGTAGATATCAGAGCAAGATACCTCCCTTCCTTTGAGATCTGCTCTTGTAAACAGTCTTTGGGAGCTAGATATTCAAGCCACATTGACTAAGACATCAAAGCTATAACCCTTTTTTTTTCCCCCTTTCAGATGCAAGGTTCTCCAGCATTTACCCCTATGTTTCCCCACTCACTCTGTTACCTATTGCTGCACCATGTCCTCGTTCTTAGTTTGGGGATATATAATACGTGCAGTGTATGCTTTGAGTATACTTTCAGGACCTTGGTTTGGATGGGTGTATTCCTGAGCTTAACCTAACAATCTCATCTCACAAGGTTTAAATGGATTTTCACTTGAACTAGGGCAAGTGGGGGATAACATCAATTCTTTTAAAACCTTCATCTAAATCTTAATGATATTTTCCGATTGGAATTATCCAAAATTTGCTTTGAATTTTCATTTCTTGATACTGCTCAAGATTCAGTGGATTTTCTTGGCTTAAGAGCATGAGGAGAGGTCAATGTCTGATAGTTTCTCATCAGTGCTACTGAAGAACTTCTCTTGTGTTAGTATAGATCCTTATGGCCTTGAGCCAGGGAACATTTATGTATAAGGAAGGATCTCATGTTTAACCCACCCATGTATGATCTCATACAGAATTAGCTTATTTAATTCAGATTATTTCACGTCTCTGCTTTTTAAATACATTTT
Source organism: Fulmarus glacialis (assembly GCF_000690835.1). Taxonomy (NCBI): domain Eukaryota; kingdom Metazoa; phylum Chordata; class Aves; order Procellariiformes; family Procellariidae; genus Fulmarus; species Fulmarus glacialis. The sequence goes on from NW_009229420.1 coordinate 66,881, forward strand.
ATATTCTTTTCCCAATTGCACTTTAAAATTACTTAAACATTGACGTTTTGATGATTTCTCTTATCTACGAACTTTTCTGCAGCATTCTTCAACTAGTTGGAACCTCATTTTTCCCCACAGCACACTTGTAAGTTTGGGTAGAGTATTTATTTTTCTGATTCTTTTTGTTATGAACACAGTCTGAAATGAGGGCAAGGAGGGAGCAGGTGACCTTCCCAAGGTCATCTGCAGAGGTTTATATCCACCACCTAGTAAAGCATCTAAAATTCCCACTTCACTGCTTTATCAGAATACTACCCTTTTATTCCTCAAAAAGTTATTCCACAGTTTATTAGAACTGCAATCTTGGAGGAGCCAATTTGTTTAACTCATAGCTGACCTTTTCACTCAAGGCTTTACTTACATATATTATATAATAATAACAATAATGATAATAATAATGTATGTTATGTAACGAGCAAGCACGTTAAGAGCTCTCATGCCAAGGTAAATGTAATGAAAGAGTTAAAGTAGCTCAACTGCTCCACTTAACGAAGCTAGTATTTTAATGGTCCCAACTAGGATTAGAAGTTAACACCTCATTAAGATGAATGGGGGATATAGTTTGCACCTTTACTCTTGCTTATATGTTACGTGGTTTGCAGGGTCCTTCTACTGTTTCTGGAGGGCAGGCTTAAAGAGTACAAGAGTGCATCATTAATTTATATAGGGAAGTCTCTTTGTAAAAAAAATGGCTAGTGACTGTATTTTTAATGAAACTCTGGTTCTGCAGAAAACCTTTTGCCATGTAAAGACCAAAACATCAAGGGATTAATGATCTTTTTGTACCCACTCTTGTCCACTGTTAGGTTTCATGGCATAAGAGAAATATTATTACTCAAAATACCTATTTTATACAGGTGCAGTCCTGTAAAAGTGCACTCAGTGAGACCTAAGTCCTTCCCATACAAGGAGGAAAACCAGATGTTTCCCTCATGGCCATATTTGCATTCAGTATTAAAACGAGGAAAGATCTAAAGCCCACCTAGAGGCAGAATCACAGTTGCGCTTTTAATAATAAAATCTAGTGCAAGTGGGCTTGATTCCTCCTCCTCTATCTCCTGCATAAAAAAATGCTTGTTGTATACAGATAAATGATTTTCCTTCAGTGGACCTCACAAGTGATTTTCCAAGGAGGTTGGTACCATGATCCAAATTAAGCTGATGGAGGAAGGCAGAGAATGGTCTAACAATTTGCCAATATTTATCAAACGACATAGTTGCAGGCACTCCTGGATGCCAACATAATATGTTTGCATGACACCTCACTGCCTCTGTTTTCGTTTGCTTGAAGGTGTATAGGTTTGAGATAAAGTAGGTATAGAGAATTCCAGGTGAGTCACGATCGCTCTAAGATAAGGGCATAAAAAGGTAAGAATAACCTGTAACTGTCTTAGTACACATATATACAAATGTGTGCACATACCTATAGGCATATTCTGGCCTATTTAATCACAGTGAGGACAGTTTTACATATTAACACTATTGAATTGCAATAAATAGCAGAAATAGTGGAAACATTTTCTATACAAATATTTATACTTCCCCTGTTTTGACATCCTTCTATAATTTTTGTTGCCTTTTCAGTGGAATTACACATGTTTACTTTAAATGGAGAGGCCTTTTAAATATCAATGCCCTCATATTTACAGAAACAGAACTGGATCTGAAGTAATACAGTATGCCATAATTCCAATATTTAAGAGCTCACAGCATCCTTTTTCATTCAAAAGACAAAATTCCCATAGATGCAGTAAATTCTGTAACAGACTCAGAGACCAATGGGATATAACCTGTAGTGATTAATGCTAATTGTTAGCCAAGGTTTTGGAAGGGATCAGTGATTTTAGAGACCGAACTTTGAAAAAATGTCTGATAAGAGATCCTCCTTCAGAAGAGGAACAGTCTCATCTTCTTGCGAATTGGACTCCTTTAAATTATCTCTGCTTTGGTACCCCACAATGAACACACTTAAAATTACCAGTTACTTGTGGAAATCTTGTCCAGAATTTAGCAATGCAATTATCCATACAATATGTATTTTATTTTCTGATTTCTTAAAAATCAATTTCCCTAGCTCCCTTTTTGTATCTATTATACTTTGAATTACAAACTTCTCCATGCTGCTGAACAGATAAAATCAGTTGGCAATATTTTAATCCAATTCCTAAGCATCTAAGGAAGACATTTTCAATGTAAAGGGCTTGATGCCTACAATACATTTACGTGAAAGTTCAGTAAGTCCTGTATCAGTCTACTCATTTTCCAAACCAGCTGCAGGCTTGATTTGTTTCTAAGTAATTTAAGTGTACGTTTTTTGTTTAGGTGATAAAGCTGAAATGTTTTGTGACTTTCTTGCAACCAGTAATGTGTTAACAGCATACATGAAAGTGGTTAGATTGTTTCTAAATAATCCTGAATGTGTATTTAAACAAAAGAAGTTTCATAATATTTTCACTCTATGCTATTAGGAATTTTGAAACAACTAATTACTGCTGGTATGCAAATTTAGTGAAACCCAATTAAATAAATATCAGATATATGTATAAATCTGCTAACGAAGACATGTACTTTCTATCAGTTTGTACACATCCTGTGTTTGCTATGAAACCTGTTTAAACAAATAAGTGATAGAAGAGTAAATGAGTCAATGAAAAAAATCCTCTAAGTACCAAGTTGTGAATTGTATGTTATTAGATCTCTCCATGGGTAAATGTGTTGCCTGCTCTATGTAATGGACAAGCTCCCTTTTAAGTAAATACTGTCTCTTTTAAAAGAACAGATCTAATAAAGGCCTAGATTTTCTGTATATCACGGAAAGATATTTTAAAGCAGCTTTTATTGTCTCACAACAAAGCCAAAAGACATTCAGCTGTCAAAACTATAATGGTATTTGCATACAATTTTTTTTCTTCATCTGGCAAAATACTGTATGAATGGAATAGGGAAAACCAAACTGATTATGTCCAAGCTTGTGATTGTAAAATCTCTGCTACCAAAGATATTTTAACTAGCTAGACTCCATTGATCTACAGCAAAGCCTTGTCAACTAAAGCTTTTTTCTTAAATTGATTCTCCATCTTGTCTTCTCATTCTTTCGACAGCACACAGCAGGAAGCTCTGTCTACATACAGAAAACAGGATCTTGCTGTAGGCATGGGCATAAAACAAAAAGACAGTGATTAAAGAAAAAAACAGACTACTGTTAGTATTTGATCTTAATATTATTGATCTTGTCAATCAGTTACAGACACAGAGTGCCCATTTAAATCTGTAATAACTATTAATGTTACCACAAAAATGCTGACCACTTAAAAAACCAAAGAAATCTATATGATAATGCAATGCGATGCTTATTTGGCTGTACAGCTATTTGTAGTACGTGAGAGTAAGTGCATGCTACTTGACAAAGATCATATCTCTAAAATTTCTTTTAAAATTAATATGATATAAGAATATAAGGTTCACGATAGACTTACATTTTGAAGACTTTGTTAACTAAGAACTTTTGATTCTTTGACTGCCAAAAGCATTATTGGTTTTTATCATGCATATATTAATAACAAAATATTTTTTCCTATAACTGACCCAAACTCAAACATTACATTAGGGTACTGTCAAAAACACACTGAGCTAAGCCACCATCATGCTATCTTTGTCCTTTATGTGAAATTGTATGTTCATTCTGTCTCAAGAATTTGCATTCCTATTGTAGTTGTACCAATAGTGCCTCTAAACATACTTATGTGTAAATATAATTAAAAATTAGTTTAAAAACCCACATTATTTCATAACTAAGTGCACTTCAGTTGCTGGTCATATTAAAACCAAAAAACATTTGACCATTTGAAACAAAACAAAACCCAAAGATCTTGAAGCAATCTCTGTACATGCTTTAACTTACAATCAAATGTCAATCACTAAAGCTTGTCACCTTAAGATAAGGTGGATATTTTCAAAGACAGCAAATGTTGCACGCAAAGTCCGCAATGAACCAGCTTACAAATATTTAGCAGAAATGTTCACGTAACTTACAGTATTATCCTTCTCTCTATAAAAAGGGGAAGGCATTTGCTAATAATTTGATAATGTCTCTGGGATCAGAAAAAGATACAAATAGCACAGACAGTTGCATCTAATCTGTAGCTAGTAAAAATGTATAGAACAGTTCATTTACATAACAGACAAGTAGGAATGCATTGCAGTTTTGTGCCAGCCAAAGGGTTTATGGAAAGTCTTTGCCCATCTCTAATATATGTGTAAATTAAATTTTATGAAATGCATTTTAAATGTACTTTATTGATCTTCTGAATTTATCATAAGCCTCTAGTTCATATTTTGGTGCCAGTCTAGTGTGTCACATGGTTTTGAAACAAATAGAGGCTCATACTAAAGGGTTTTTCTTTGTTTGAATTACTTTATTGGTTGAGTGGAAGGATTAAAGACAGACTAAAAAGTCATTATGATGATGTAATAAAACACACATTGGTTGTTCCTTCACTTTAAAATCGGCTTTTTAAGCACACTCTTCTGTTAGAAGCCAGAATTAAATGTCATTAAGCGTCTGGACATAACCATAACTATTTACAATTTTTTGTTTGTTTTTCTTTTAATCTAGGCAATGCTGAAGTAAAAAAAATAAAGATTTCATACAGAAATTATTGTGAATTGCTCACCTTTCCTTATTATAGATAGAATATAGCTGTCTCAATTATTTTTAAAGTGACAGTTGGATAGAAAATGCAATAAATTCTTAACCCTACTTTTTGTCATTGCATGTGAGACTTGATTTACATTAAAAAATAAAAACCTCAAGCATGCTTTTTCATGCTTTTATATTATGTATTAAGTGTTGAGCTTTCAGTATATGAGAAGATACATGTGGAACTCTAGAATAATAAAAAAACCCCACTTAAATAATATATCAATAAAAAAAAGAATAAAAGAATACACATCATATTATGCCATGGAACCTAAAAATGCTTGTTTTCCTGCAATGGGAAAAATTAATGTGAAACCTTTTCCCCTTGCTCCCAAAGAGAGATATTTTTGTTTCTTTGTATTTTTGACTAAGTATTTTTTTTTTCTAATCAGGAAGGAACCTTTCAATGCTGGAACGTACTTCATAACACTAGAGACAAATATACAAAATTTTTTTTTCACATTCTTGTCAGTTAAATTATTTATCAAGCGATCATGCCTTCTTTGTGCTTTTCTTTTAAGACAGTAGGACTTCACCCTTCTCTCCTGCAGTATTCTGCAAGCCCTTGAAATAACTCTTCCTTTGAATTACTAGTTATTGGCATTGAAGTATTTCTCTGCTCTTCTGCAGGACTTTGAAGCATGTCAGGAATTCACGTCAGGGTTTGGCATAGAGGAGCTCCACCTGGCTGAGAGGGAAGGGCACTGTCCCTCCTAGAAGAAGTGAAAGAGTATACGTGACTGTGTGCCACGCCAGTGCTGGGACTTCTCCCCAGCCACTCTACGCCCACGAGAAAGCTGCTTGTGCACATTTGGGGAGATATGAGGTTTTCACAAAAATGCCCAAAGGAAACATGTACCTGTCCTCCCGCCTGAGATCAAGTCCTGGCTGCTCTGGAAGACACATGCCACTGTAGCTGAACAGCAAAGGCTTTCCTTCAGAGCCAGGACTGCTTCTTGAGGGGAGGCTGGAAACTCAGACTGGGGATTCAAGGCCCTGATGAAGTTTATATTTTTCTACACAGGTGTCGTGGTTTAACCCGGCAAGCAGCCA
>NW_009229421.1:0-3228 GCF_000690835.1 Fulmarus glacialis
CCTGCTTTTTGTCAGCACCGTGCTCTCAGGAAAGCGGCAAGCACGCCTTCCTGAGGAGGGTCCTGCCGTGCTCCCCGCTTAGCCGGTGCGGTCGATGTGTGCCATCACACGCTGCCATCTGCTTCTCAGTGTGGTCTCATCGTCTCCGGGAGAGCAGCCGTGGGAAGTCTGGAGTGGTAAGAGCGTTTTGTTAGCAGCGTGGAGGTCAGCTCCCTTCTTAAAGCACGCTCCCTGCATTTCCCTAGCAAGGAGGCTGGTCGATGCGAAGCTGACTGTAAGCCTGACACTAAGGAAAGCAATAGCTGAAAGGGGATGCTTTTTCTTTCCGAGATGTTTCCTCTAGATAAATATGGTGGTGGTTTTTTCCGTCCCGGTAAGAACAGCAGAGCAAAGTGCAAGCGGCAGTGCGGCGGTGACCCCGGGGGCTGTTCCAGCAGCGGCAGCCCTGCAGCCCCCGCTCAGGGTCCCAGGCAGGTGCTCAGACCCCTGGCAGAGGCGATGCTCTTGGGGGATTTTTCACTATTCTACAGCCTGAAGCAATTCCCCGAGCACGGAGGGATGTGCTGGGAAGTGGGAGAAACTTGCTTCATGCAAAACCTCTCTCCGGGCGGCTCGGAGCTCCCGGCCTCGGTTGCTGGCTGCCGAGGCTGTCGGCATCTTGTGCACGTGGCAGCTCTGCGTGGGAGAAGGACTTTTTGGAAAGGACGTTGCGGTTCCTGCAGGATGGGGAAAGTTTTGTCAGGATTCGTTGTGAATGAATGTGGAGTTGCATCAGCCAGGATTTTGCTGGGTATGAACTTACCTGGGGCAGCTCTTGCAGGGGGAGATCAGAATGAACATAATGTTTTATATATTTCAGTAAATGTGCAAGGGGAACGTCACTCCCTTCTGGCAATGTTTTATAGAGAAAGTTCAGACTCAGCACTCACTCACAGTTCAAAAAAACCCCCAACACATACAATAAGGGTTGTTAGAGGATTGTTTTTTCCCCAGTTAGCTCTAAATAATGGATCTTTCTGAAACTGTTCTGTTTCATAGAGTTTCCATTTTTTTTCCCATTCACAGTAAATGTGTATATTTTCAAACGCCTTTCAAACATGAGCACTTTCCGTGTAGCAGTATGTAGAAAAATAATATATAAACTCTCACTCTGTAAGAATTTATTGGTATGCTATGATAATTTACTACTGGGAATGGATAGACATGTGTGAGCTGTCTGACCCGTGAGACATTTCTGTAATGGAAGGTTGCTGTTTCCAGTAGGTTATAAAGAGTAATTTTTCCTGTGTTAATATTGCTGCCAGGTCGGAAGGAGAGGCAGGCATGAGATAGATACCCTGACGGCAAGCAGGACAAACTTGCTGTTGACGCCTGCAGAGCCATCTGATCATAGCTCGCACTTTGGCCACGGAAGACTAATGCAGGAGTCACATTTTACGTTTTTAGTTAGCTAATTTATCAACTACAGCTGTTCAGTAAGTCATCTAACAGCATTTTATGCACAAGATTGAACAGAACAAAACCTTTAGTTTAATGACAATTAGACATTTATTCATGCGACTGATACAAGTTATGCACAAGAAGAGGGATTGAGCAGAACTTGTGCAGCTGATCTCAAACCAAATAGTCTCCTTAGAGAGCTCACTGGATAAGGAAACACAGCACCCATTACAGACTTTGAGTTTAGTGCTCTGATTTCATTAATTGTAATATCTTAGGTAAATACTAGATTTCGTAAGGGGTTACCAGAAAGTAACTTAGCCCTTCTTTGCTCTTTCTGCCTTTTTCACCTTTTTTACAATCTCCTGTTTTCCCTAACTTAGCTTTCTGTGTCGCTTTTCGTCTTCTAAACAGACCCATTATGAATAAAACTAGTTATTGCTTATATTTTGTTAGTCCATTTTGCTGATATATGATTCCCCTTGCAGACTTTACATCATTCTTACGGATTGAGGTGATAAATCTTTGGGGCAGGAACTGTCTAATACTCTGGATTTGCTCAGGATGCAGCACAATGGAGCCCTGGGTGATCTTCAGCACCGTTACAATAACTGTGATTAATAGGGAACAAAGGAGCCGTGCCTGCATGTTAAATAACAGTATCTTTTATTTAGCACAATCAGAATGAGAATAATGCCTTCTTTTTAGAGTCTATGGAAAAACTGAATTGCTGCTTCTTTAAATTGGCAGAAATAGTCACCAGGGAACGCGGGAAGACTGGCATTAGATGTGTAACATTGCGGTAATGAAGCCTGGGTAGATAAAATGCAGAATCCGAGTGTTTGCTGTACCTGCTAAGAAGTGTGAATAACATCCTTTATGAAGTGATGGCTATCGGGGGGCGGGGAAATCCACCAAACCAAACACACACCCCCCCCCCCACAATCTCCCCACCCCTGTGGAGCCAAAAATCAGATTTTTTTCAGTTTCTGTGCAAAATGCTGAATGCACCTGAAACCCCTATAGAATAACAGTGGTTTAGAAAAGGACAAAGGGTTCTATGGTGGCGGACAAAGGTTTGAACATCAGGAAGGTGCACTTGCCATCGGCACCAAGGGGTGACGCCAGGGTGTTTCCCAGTGCCGTTTTCTGAGTATGATAAAACCGAGTTCCTTAGCAACCCTTGGAAACCTTGCTAAACTGAAGTGTTTCCTGCAGATCCCCACTGTTGTTACTGTACGTGTCCCCAGTAGATGCTGCCAACAAGTTTCCTTTTCTTCTATTTTATTTTTAATACGTTGACCATTTAGTATAGTTCCAACTATTGACTTCAATCTGCGGTAGCTGGTGGTAACTACAGTGTTTCTCTGGATTACGGTGCATTACTCTGAATTACAGTGTTTCTCTCCTTGGGGCCGAGCACCAGGATAAATGAATTCTTAGCGCTGGTGGTTAGAGGTTGAGGCAACAGCAGAACAAGTCTTACAAGAGCTTTCCAAACTGTGAAAGTCAGCTCTGGCTTGGCGGTGTCTGCGCTGTTCACTGATGACTGTGGGATGGGATGAGTTGCTTTCATGGCATTGAAGATCTTGGCGTAACCTCTTTTTTAGACATAAATCTGATCCCTACGTCCAGGGTGGCCGCAGGGAAACCCATGCGCTATTCGGGGGCTCCGAGCTGGGCACGTCTTCAGGTCATCCAATGAACTGAAGATTGACCCTTGATTAGATTTAATATCCTCCTCGTGGGACCCACTGTCTTGGTGGGTTTGTTTGGTTTTAGTTTAAA
>NW_009229422.1:0-28671 GCF_000690835.1 Fulmarus glacialis
TGGGGGCCCTGTGTTTACCTGTGTGGGGGGCCTATGTTTTCCTGTGGGGATCAGGTTGGAGGCAGCCCACCCTGATCCAGCCCGGGGAGACGAGACCTGCTGGGAGCATATATCCCGTGCCAGCTTGTCTCTCAGGTGCAGGGCGGGTAGGCTCGGTGGCTGCTTCCCTCCTAAATGAGGGAAACCACCTCCGTGCTAACTCGTCCTTCAGATAGGGAGAACATGCATAGTGGCATCTTTCTGGTCAAGCAGCAGTGCCCAGCATGCAAAGCTATCGACTCATCACATGCTAAGTTATCGCTTACAAACTGTGTTTATTAAGTGCTGCATGCATGTTTGAGTAAGCTCTGTGACTTGAGTTTCTTTTAAAACTTGCAGGAACATCAGTAATATACACTTGAAATAAGAGATGTGGGGGAATATAAGATATCTGCGAGTTGTATGACAAAAACGTGGAATATAAGACAGAATATTAGACAGGAGGTTTGACTTTCCAGGTGTATGTAAACAAACAAACGTGCTCGTGTTTCTCACGTGTGGTGTAGTAAATCATTCACTGCATGTGTAGTTCATTCCTTCTCTAAATGATTTGCACACAAAGTAGTAGAATGAGATCCTTTGAGATGAGGAGTTTCCCTTGTTTTGGTTTATGTTTGCATGCAAACATGGATTTTATGGGCTTTTTCCTTGGTAAAAGGAGGCTTTTATTTTTGAAAAGGATTCTTGTGATTCTTGTGATGTGTACTGAACTCTTCCTTGTTTTCAAAAAGAGATACAAAAAGCAGGAAAGGGAATGAAATTTTAGTTTTACTGCAGATACTCGGGGATGTGTTATCTGTGTTTTGAAAGTGCTTTTTATCGGCCATCGTCTTGGAACCCAGACATTGTTATCATGGGTTAATATAAATACACAGGAACAGGAAAGAGAGGGGGCTGGTCCTGACGAATTTACAGCTTAGTGACCAAATTTAGTGTTTGCTTCCCTTTGAAGCATCCCCTGTTCTCAGTCCACTGAAAGTTGGGGGAAGTGAGTTAGTTCTGGTAGCATGCATGCATCCTAGTTATTTCCAGGTGTTTTTTCCTTGCATCTTTTTCCAAGAAGCTCAGGACAGGAAGGGCTTGAAGAGAATTAAAATGACTCTCACAGAAATGTGGTTTGTATGTTGATGTTAATCTTCCTGGGTTATCTCCTGTGCTTTTTGTCTTTGTGTCCTTATAGTAAATATCAAGTGTTCTCCCTCTTACTGTTGATTACAGCATGAAAGGCAAATATATACTGTAGTAATTTTCATTTACGAGCTTGTCAGCTCTTTCACGCTCCCCAGATGCTAGTGAGTCTGTCATCTTCCTGTGTTCTTTGTCTGGAGGAAGAAATCTCAGATCAAAAGATGTGCTTAGCTGCTTCAAAGTGTGTTGATACAAGTTCAGTCAAGCATCAAAACTGAGCGAATTACGTGGGACTGAACACCTAACTAAACAAAGTTCATTTTCCCCCCCTGTATTCTGGTAGAACTCTACGCTGGAAAGGAGCGCAACTTTCTTTTTTCATTTATCTAATTGTGGCAGTAATAATACTCCTGGCTCTGGAGAGCATGAAGACTTTTCTCCTGGTCTCCAGTGTTGGTTTTCCCCCCCCGCTCTGTATCTGTCTGTTCCCTTAAAGGTGATGGCTTTCATTTGTATGTGCAGAGATCAATCTTCTCACTGCTGAGTGAGAAAAAAAAAAAAAAAGCTGTTCTGCCCCAGTGTTCGTAGGCCAAAATTTTAAAAAAGGAAGTAAAGATAAATTCCCTGTTTGAAAGTACAGGGAGAATGTCTGCAGACAGATCTAAATACTAAATATTGCTGTTGGAAGCTGTTAGTCTTGAATTCAGTTAGAAAATTATTTCCTTAATGGTTCAAACGGTGATCTGTTTTACAGACAATCGTATAGGCAAAGCCCTATCCAGGGATTTACAGGCTCGCTGTGATCCCCGGTGTCTGTATGGATGTTATTTCCACCCCACAAAGAAGAGAGAAGCTGACAAAGCCGGAGCCTGGGTGGGAGCCAGGGTTGTGGGCCGGGGGATGCCGTTGATGCTGATTCGGGTTGTCAGTTTCTGCATCTTGTTACAGCCAGGCCTGTGTCTCTTTACAGCAATTGTGTGCCGGAAATATGGCTACGGACTGGCTCGGGAGCATTGTGTCAATTAATTGTGGAGAAAGCTTGGGAGTCTACCAAGGACGAGTGTCTGCTGTGGATCAGGTCAGCCAGACCATTTCCCTGACACGGCCCTTCCATAATGGGGTCAAGTGCCTCGTGCCAGAAGTCACCTTCAGGTTAGTGTCTGTCTTTTTTCTTCCTGTGTTTTTCCAGGCAAGGTCTGTGGTGGTTTGGATGTTTTGTTTTGTTTCTCCTCAGAAATGGTCTCTTTGCCTTAAATCTCCCTACTGCTACTGAGCGTCTTTGGGTGAGAAGTGCCTCTCGTGTTTCTGTTAGTTTCTGTGGAGAAGATTATTTTCTGGCTTTGCGATCCTAGTGTTAGAAGTGGCGTAGCTCGCACTTGGAGGTTATTTGTGGGTGAGGCTACGTGTATGAGTATATATATATGTATTGTGTGTATACATTCTGTTGTTTGGTTTTCAGGTAGTTGAGAGGGCTGGCATACTCTCTTAAAGCTTGGCCCTCAGCATGTGTACTATATGTAACTAAAGTATGACAGAAGAGAAAGCGGAGTGGTAGATCAATTAAAATTATTGCCCCAATACAATTAAATTAAGTGCAGTTATTAAATCCAGCTCCATCCCCTCTGTCTCTTGCCACGTTCTTTCCTCTGTGTAGACAGGAGAGAGTTTTCAACCAAGAAGCTGAATCAATGCAGCAGTATTGTAGGTCTCAGGAGTTTGTTCCCACCAGCTTCTGGTAACACTGTGCTTAAAAAGAATAAATGAGAGTTGCTTGTCACTGGATGTTTTCCTGTTATCTGGCATATTACAATAGTTAAGACTCTTGAGTCACTGATTTTTAAATAAGATTGATTCCCTGAAGTCAATACTCTAAATTTTTTTTTTCCTTGGATTTTGAAGAGAGAGAGTGGGGAAAGATGACGACCATATTCTTCCAGGAGATGTGTGGAAGTCTGTGGCAAGCTCTTGCTACTTTTATATCCCAGTTGGACAAACACTGACTAAGTTTAAAATAGAAGACCCTAACTTCCGATTTATTTCTTGCAATCAGTGCAAATGGAGGTCTTTGTACCCACTTCTTTGTTTCGTTTTGGCTCATGCCCAGTGCTGTATTAGTTTTCTTTTATCTTTTTTCTGAGGAAACAGGAAGCGCCATCCTTGTCTGAGTGTGAATTGCACTAATCTAAGGGTAGCTTTCTCTAGAAATGGATTGAAAGTAATAGTAGCCTCAAGGCTGAGATTAATTATGTTATCTAGAAACCATTAAATTAATGCAGATTTCTGCAAAGGTCTGTGCCACTTGCTTCCATTTTCTGCTTGACTGATTCCTGTTTCAGCTAGGAACAGAACCTTTCAAACACAATCCAGGTGCAGTATGGAAATACTTGAGTTGTTATTTTGAAGATTCATACCATTTCAGTTGAATATTTTGATGTCTGTGGAAATATCCTCTGTGTTTGTGTATTAAAATAATCTCTTTTCTTGTTTCTATTGATAATGGCATCAGAAAAAATCCACTGTACAACGTTGCATGTTTTTCTTTAGGGATTGTTTTTTGTAAAGGTACCTCGGATGCCAAATTCCTCAATGTCTGGTTTTCTTTTCCTGTTTTTAGGGCAGGTGACATTACTGAGCTGAAAATTCTGGAGATCCCAGGGCCAGGGGACAGCAGACAATGTGGGGACCTGCAGCAGACAGAAATGGGCATCCCTGGTGTTGGGTGCCAAGTGGGTCCCAGTCAGAATGGCACTGGGAAAGTGTTAAAGAAGCCCATCTCCAGCAGTGCCCCGCAGAATATCCCAAGGAGAACGGACATGAAGAATCAGGATATTATCATCTCTCCACAGCAGCAGTGCTCCAAGAGCTACATGGATCGACATGTGGAAACACTGACTCAATCCAAAGGCTTCCGCCGTAGACACAATTCCTGTGAGTATATGTGTTATCCTGCAACTTTCCTTTTGCCTGCCTGAGTTACTGCTGCATCATCTTCCCTTCTTCAGCAAGAACATTTCAAACGGTGCTGGAAACTGTGGTTTGTTTGCTTTTATACTTGTATTGCCACCTGAAGGTCTGGAGAAGAGGAAAATAAATGGTGAGGAGATAAACTTCGCAAGCTGTGCCTCAAAGTATTATGAGTATAGGTCTTCCAAACGTCTGGCACTTATCTTTAAATCTTTTATGATTAAATGATGATTCAATCTCATCCATAATTTGGTATGAATGTTCATGCAGTTTCATTAAAGCTTGCAGGACTGGACTTATAAAGATATATATGTACACTTCCATAAAATGCCCTTATACAGAGATAAAAAATGGTTTTATTGGGTAAGAATAGTTGGATGAAGCGGGTTGTTTGACCTGGTTTGCCACTTCCGTATTGGGTTTTTTTTGTTTGTTTGGGGTTTTTTTGGGGGGGGCGGTGGGGTGGGGTTTATTTTTTTCTTGGGTTTGGTTGGGTTTGGTTTGGTTTTTTCAAAGAAGAATACATTCTGTTTCTCTGGGCTTCTGGCTACCTTACAGAAATGTGTTCAGGGTATATTGGACACAGGGTTGCTTCGCTGATGTCTCCATTGCCGTCATGCTGCTAGCTCCTTTTCATCTGTGGGGAGACTTTAAAACTATCACTAGAGTTCTTTGGAGGCAACTTTCACTCTGCTTTTCATTCCTTTTGATTCCTAATGAAATACCTTTCCTTGCTAGACAGAGGCTGGAAAAGTTAATGCAGAGAAGTAAGTGCTGTTCAGCTGAATAACTGGAGAGTAGATTACGGTGAGAACCTTAACTTGTGTGTGCTCTTTGTGCTTGCTCCTGAACCGATGTGGAGGAACAGCAGAAAGCAGCTGGTTCTAGCAGAGGCTGGATCCCTGTTTATCATAGCACTTTATCAGCTGAAAATCAATTGTTGCCCTGGCTTCTGCAGGGTATTCCACGTGGGGTCCAAGGCAGTGCTTGAGCACGTTGTTTGCGCAGCGCAGTCCTGTAGCCAACCTAGTTAATAGGTTGGGAAGCTTATAACAGAATTTATGATGTTGTTATTTGCCCGTAAAGGCTGGTGTTACGTAGGTGCCTTGCAGCCACGTACTCGCTGTTTCAGAAGTCAGCCTTCCCAGAGTAACCTTCAGAATCGTGTGGGTAAGAAGGGGCTGTGTGGATGATCTTATTTGTTAGGTTAAATAATTAAACCTTATTTAATAGGTTCCTTATTTATTAGGACCATTTTTGATGGGGCGTTGGTTGTGTTGTGGGAATTTGGCAAGCTTCTCATGCCAAACCTGATTTGAAGTTGTGTTTGGTTTTTTTTTTCCTTGAAGCCCATAAAGGAAATTAGTCTTTCTGAATTTAAAATGCTGCAGACTGTTCTGTGTGTCTCTTATGAAGATGTTAGCATAAAGAGAAATGGTCACAAAAGCTGTTTTATTGCTCATTCAGGACAGAAGCAGGGCATTGTTATGTACTTCCAAAATGGATTGGGGTGCAAACTGCAAATTCACCTTCCTGTTGCTGAGAAATACCAGCCTTTATTTTCAGGGTGCGTTACTTCATTTAGTTTTAGGACACATAAGACAACATTTAAGAAGAAAAACGCTCTTCATGTTCTCCCCCGACCCAACATTCTGATATGATCTCTTATCCCTTTCTTCTGTCACTGCTGGCATGAGCTTAGAGGTTGGGTTGAGAATAGTAGAGGTGGACACTACAGTAATTTGGGATGTAACAGGGAAAAGATGTGTATGAACAGAGGGTGGAGAGGAGCAGCAAAGATGCCGAAGGAAGCAGCTCCCTCTCCTCACAGCCTCCAGCTACGTGGGCTGGCGTTTGGGAGAGGCACAGATGATATTTGCGAGCTCTTGGGAAGATGCTGTGTTGCGCTGGCTATGGTGGAACTGGAGGGACTGGGGCTGTAGATGGCTGCAAAGACAAATGATATGGCGGGACATGAGCTGGAGTATGAATAGAAAGAGATTCTTTTATCAGGTGCACTACAATTGTGCCATACGTTTCTGTTGTATACATCTTTTTGCCCATTCCTGTTTCAGTCTCCCAAAGAACAGCCCTGTTTGAGAACGCAAAGAGTGACATACTGGTGTTTTCTTTACTGCAGCATTTCTGAGAGAAGTGTGGTTGACGCCTATTTATGTAAAAAGCAAATAGTTCTTTAACAATTTATTTGTTAAAGTGAATATTCAAATTTAATTAGTGAAGTGGAAATCTTCCCTGTTCCACCCTGTGTATTATTCTGCTTCACCAGCATCAAATGTTAGAAAATGCAGAGCTGAATAAAGCCAGTTACAATGATTTCCTCGTTCCTGCTATCTTTCTTATTTGAAAATTGCCCAATTGCCAGCCTCCATTTTTCCTCTAAAAGGAACTGGAAACAAATTGCAATATTATAAAGCTTTTCTATTTAAAGCCTGTATAACCATAACCTATTACAACATCACCCTACAAGTAATTACAAATGTTATTTGCTGTGTTGTTGAAAATACAAATTAATGGGCTCTAATGAGAATGATGTAAAGATACAATCAGTGCATTTCGGCGTCAAGCATCCGTTATGTTTATTTCTGTTCATAGAATCTTCAGCCAGCTCTCACGCTGTGCCAAAATTGGGTATGTTCTTTTTTTCTCAAAGCCCCCTGGGCTATGCTCCTTTCTAGATCTTCATCATGCAATTACTGAAACGTCAGTATATATCCAGCATATTTCCATGACTTAATTGTTGAAGCATCAGTGTCTATCCAGCGTATTTCCATGACTTCATTTTTTCCCTTGCTTTTGTGTTTAGAAAAGAAACAAAACCAAGGGGGGCAAGGCCAGTTAAACAGGGAGATCAAAGACTGTATTTATGTGGAGAAGTTCCTGGACCTCTGGAAGTCCTCCTCCCCCACCAACAGCTGCATTATTTTCTGAAAGGGTTGTAACTCTTTTCATATTCACTTCTTTATTTAAGTGATTGCCAAACAGGCCTGATGGGAAGAGGAAGGCCAGAATGATGTGGAGGGGGAGGCGCGCGCTCCTCGGTGACCTAACCATCTTCAAGCCTGTCTGGTTTTGAGTGTTTTACTTTTACCCAGGCCTAAACACTGCGTAGTGCTTGTTGTGGGAAGAGAGCTGTGGTTCTTTTAAGGTTAATTTTTTTTTTTTTAATTCCTTAACTCTTCCTAAATTCCAGTTAGTTGTTTGAGTATGTTACTTTGGTTGGTTTTAGGAAAACTTTCGAACATCAGTGTCAGCTACCTAAATGTCTAAAGTAACTCTTGCTTTGCTTTGTTCTGGCTGGATGGAGCATGTAGGGGGATTACCTCACGTAACGCTGTTTTGCCAGTGTCTGGTAGGTCTGGGGTGAGCAGTGAGTGCTTCAGAACCACTTCAACCCACAAATAGCTTACATCAGTTTTACATAAGCACAACAGCAGGTCAGATTTTCTTTTACAGACTTTGTTTGAAACAAGTAGAGCAAGGTGCTAGATGTAGATTATTGTTAGCTTGGATTCATTTTAGGATAAATGAGGTAGAAAAGTGAACTCTTACCCTCTAAAATGTGTGTGTTTGGAGAGTAGGGCAAATGATGTGTGAATCTCAGGAGGGGGATGGAAGAGGTCCTGGCTCTATGGAGATGGTGGGTACAGGCATCCGGAGGAGAATGGGCTGAGATGTCATCTAGAACTTAAGTCATATAGGGTTTAGTACAGCTGAAAGTTGACCTTTTGATGCCCTTTAGCGTGCTAAGTCAGGGACAAAGTTCCCTCTTCGGAGTACTTGTGTGACAGGAATCAATAAACAACAAATATCAGCGCAGGTTTCACAACAATGGTTTCTGTGCCGTGCTGGCACTGGGCTTGTTCGTGCCAGGGCTGGCGGCAAAAGCTCCCACAGGGATCTCGCAGGAAGGCGGCCAGCTCACTAGAGACTTTACATTTGCTTGTGTGCTGTACATGAAAGGGTTTTTTTCCCAAGAAACAAAAAAAGCCTGGGAAGTATTGTTTAGCTTTTGAGGGAGGTGCTTTTCTGTGCGGCATGAAGCTGCCAACTTGACGTGGAGCCATGTGCTGTTGTCCTTAATAAGCTTCACGCATGCACACACAGGGCAGAGGCGCTGGAAGTTGCGATCCAAAAGGAGTTGGACTACAAGTCTGGATTTCTGTAGCTGCTTGGCAGAGGACTGGATCAGGCCGTGGAAGCAAGCACAGCTGTGAACTGTGGCTTTCAGGGAATGGCTTGATCTGGTGTGTCACACTAGTGCCCTGGAAGGCACTCCTCCTGTTAGCCTTATCTCAAATTCTTCTGCATGAGTTTTCCCTTCCTTCCCCCTGCCCTTTTCCTAGGTGTTTCTCCCCTTTTCCCTGAACAGCGTCAGCTGCCAGTCGTCTTGCCTGTTTAGATGGCGATGCTTGAAGAGGAACACCATGTAACTTTGCTTGGAGTTTGTAGGAGGCCTCTGCCATGTTCTGTGCAACTTCTGTTGCAGGGTTGTATTACGGTCTGAAAAGGCAGACGGTTGTGTGGGTCAGCAGTATTTCAGAGTTGGCATCCATTGGTATGGATTAGAGAGCTGCCCACCACAATGCCGGCACGTCTCGTTTTGATGAGGTACAGTCTTGGCTCCCATTCATTGTGTCTGCAGGGGAGCCCAGGGAGCTTTCCAGCCATTGTTCTCGCAGCTTTTCTAGTACAGCTTTTTATTCTGTCAGCATTTACACACTGCTCACATCAGCTGCTTCTGTCCCCTGGATCCGTTGCACGGCGGTGCATCTATCCCCACATTTTGCTTTTCAGGTCAGCTGAGGGTAGCGTGGAGTTGTTTGCAGAAGAATCTGGCAATGGGTGTAAAAACTCTTGTTGGGTAACAGGAACGGACGGAGTTGTCATAACACTTGACATCGACACAAGAAGCAGGCTTGTTTTGCCATTGTGTTCATTGTAGGCTCCAGCTTATTCATCTGAACTCTGAGAGTCCCTTGACTATTGCTTCGACCTGGAGTTTGTGAACATTTGGAGAACTCGGCCTGTTGTGTTGGTCTGGGTTTTCATTTCTTGTGCAGCTGATAGCAGCAGCGTTGGATGCGATTCCCTTGTCGGTAGTGGCAGTTCCCAGCTCCATACCAAGTTGTGTACAACTTTGGAGTGGTTTATATGTCAAGTTTGAAGTCGTGTTAGTAAAAAGCATTCCCTTTCTCTCAAAACTATGCATGTAAATGACTGGTCATAGCTTATATACTGGAATTCTCCTTGCCAGAAAGACTTATCCTTTCTCTCTCCTATATTGTGTTTTGCCACGAGCAATTCTTGAATTCTGCTATCTGTCCTTCAGTGGCTTCTTGGCAAAAGTAGTCTGTTCTCACCCCGTTGTTTATAAAAACTCCTGGACGCCTCCAGCAGCTTGAAAATCACTGTTCTGAAAATGAACTACCTGCTGTAGTTAGTAGTAATTTCAAATTATTATAAATAGAGACTCTATTTATAGAGAGTATTGTCGAAGTGTGGTGACGCTGACCACATAACTCTGTATGGCTAGTTCCAGTTGCTCCAGTACGTGCAGAATAAATATTCCATGCTGGCTGTTGTACTGTTACTGCTGTTTTTAAGAGGTAAGTGGCTTTGTGTTGCAGTCAGTGGATTTTCATGATGCAATGAGGTTAGAGTAAATCCAGTAGGCAGGGTGTTGCTGTGAGAGACTTATGCTATTAGCTGTCTAACTTTGTAGATGCTCTTTAAGATACTTTATTTAACGTAGCAGTGCTGTAGCTATAATGATATAGTGGTGTTGGAGAAGAAAGGGAAAAGCCAACATCTTTCATAAGGCCAGGTGATAAAGGTGGGGCAAGTTGATTCTTTCAGTCTCTTCAGTGCTTGCTAGGGATGCTTGGGCAAAACGGTTTTTAAACTGGCATAACTGGAGCACTTAAGCTCATGCTTAAAACAAAAAACCCCACCAGAACAACAAATTACTCACATTAGGAAAATGATCATTGTGGGGGGTTATGCTTGATGATTCCACAAAGCCTTGAAGATTTGGGGTCTTACCTCCTTGCTTTTCAAGGTGGGAAATACCGGACTCTGCCTTCTTGTGCACTTTTTTGCTGTTGCTGGACTTGTGAATTATGGCATAATTGGAGGCCGGAACTGCAGCAGCTTTGAGAGGGAGTGCTTTAGGGTGTTCAGGTCTGTTTTGTTTAGCTCAAGTACTTCAGACATCAGAGAAGGAGCTGCTGAGCATTTCAGAGAGCTTCCTTGCTGTGGGGGTTGGGAAAGCTTTCAGGTTAGTCACTTAAACGGGTCTCTAGAAAAAAAAAAAAAGTGACACACCGTCTAAAATATGGAGAAGAATAAACGGGGGAAAATCCTTGCTGAGACAATGCATTCCTAATTGAGATAAAACCAAGTACATATCCTTAGCAAGTCATCTTTCAGTGTGGCATAAGTTAGACGCGGTCTTAGATGAACTCAGTATCACGCTGTAAAACAAATTTGCCATAGCTTACAAAGTCCTTGATAAGCTCTGAGAACTCCAGGCAAGCCTGCCTGTATCTTCCATGAAAGTGTGCTCTGCTCCGGTCTGTTCTTACAGTGTTTTCTATAATGGCTTCAGGTAATCATAAGGGTGTTCTGGAGTTAACAGCTGCAGTTTAAGTTGTGTAATTGAGCTACTGAATAACTTTGCTGTAAGAGAGATGAGTTATGTTCGTTGACTTGGCCGAAATCTACACATTGGTCTTGAATGTGCCCATTCCTGTCCTGATCCTGAAACGAATGAACGCTCCTGTAGAAACAGCTGACAGGAGGAGGGTCCTTCGCTTTCCAGGGGAAGTGCTGTTCCTGTCAATGGAGTGGAGGATTTCACACTTTGGAAATGGGGGAAATTAGAGCTCAGGTTTGTTAGGCAGCTTGCGGCTGCTCCACCAGTCTGACCTGAGGTTACAAATAAGCCTTTCCAGGCAGGGAGAAGGAGGGATTTGCCAAGACGAAGCTAGACTTGTCTGCACTTCTGAAGGTGACAGGTAACTTTATGGGAGGCCACGAAGGTTGTGCCTATTGCAAATCTTTTTGGGATCTTTTCCAAGTATCCTTAGATGACTTGAAATTCTGTCTTCTCTCAGTGATTGGCAATAATGTGTAAAGACAAAAAAATGCTGCTTTTTCATTTATGGAGGAGATATATAAAGAGCACACATCGTCGTGGTAATTTGTTTCTGTGTTATCAAATGGATTCTGTCAATAAAGTCCTTTGTATAAATGACTCGGAAAGGTGATTATCATAAACTGTGAGAAATATTTTAGTACAGCAAGCACTTTTGGTGTGATAACTCTTACTCCATCTGTTGGACACTGTAGGTGATACCTGTAATTGCTAGAATTGGCCTGAAATATTTTTTAGTAATTGCAAATTTAATAATGGGTATAACAAACAGATTAATGTTGTCTGGACCTGTGTTTGTATGGGTGACCTGAATAATAATGTAAGACATAAGCAAGTAGAGGGATATGTTGACCTTGTAATTGCATGTGGTTTTGTATCAGTCCTTGATCTCCAGCCATAAATTGGGAATGAGGAGACTTTCATCACTCTCACTCCAGAGAAATCAGTGATTGGAAAGAAGTGTATTTAAACATGCAAGATGATGAATAAGTAGAATAATGCAATAGGAATAAGGAAAAGTACTTCGTATCAGTACAGAAATGTGTACCTATTGTTAGCAAGTGCAAGGAAGAAGAAATGCTTTATATTCAGTGTTTTAAGTTCTCCCATAAAGATCACTAATAGGCGGCCAGCCTGTTTCGGCAGAAAACACCTACATTAGTCTCTGAAATTTAGGGAAATTCCAAAGAAGATCTTGGGCCCCATGCCTGCATGAACATGAGCTCAGTATAGGAGGACAACTGTCCTACATCACGGCTAGCTTATTATCTTATCACTAATGTGACACTATCTTGAATTAAATAAAATGTGGAGAAACACTTATTTTGGTACTGTGGTCAAGTTTGTTTTTCTAACCTTGCCAGTGGAAAGTCCCTGAAAGTCTCTCTCCTGATGCTCTTGTTCTATTTTCTGTTAGCTTATCTTAGCATGAGTAATGCCAAAGATGAGGACTACAGCTTCTTCGGGAAGCGAGTATCCCTTGAGTCAGTGGACTATAAGCATAAACACCCCTCTCTTACAAAATTTGCTGAGAAAGTCTATGAGCAGACGTGGCTTTTTCCATTTATGACACACTTTCAACTTGCTTTTATTTTTGTTTAGGGTCATCCAGTAGCCGTCATCCAAACCAAGTGACTCCAAAGAAGAGTGGTCTGAAAAACGGGCAAATGAAGAGCAAAGATGATGAGTGCTTTGGGGATGACATTGACGAAATCCCAGACACAGATTTTGATTTTGAAGGGAACCTGGCCCTTTTTGACAAGGCAGCCGTGTTTGAAGAGATTGAAACTTATGAGAGGAGGAGTGGCACTCGTTCCCGGGGGACCCCAAATGAGAAACCAGCTCGCTATCGGCATGACGAGAACATCTTGGAATCGGAGCCCATAGTCTACAGAAGGATTGTCGTACCCCAGAACGCTAACAAAGAATTCTGCACGGGTATGCCACATCCCTTACTGATAAGGATGCAAACTCTGCCGCTTTTCTGGGGAACATGTGGTGGATTGTTTTCCCCAAGGGGTGTCTATCAGCTTAGCGTGGTACAAGCAAGGGCGTTCATTTACGTAAGATTGGATCTGTGCCTTGTATCTACATACAACCTTTATTTGCAATATTTCCAAGATAAAAAATATTCAGATAGGGCAACAAGGTAAGTGTTTTTGCAGTAGGGAACAAAACTGATGTCTGGATAACAAGAACGGAAAGTGGACAGGAGCCATTTGAATCCTTGCTTTGATTTCAGTAGCATGACGAACCTGCATGGACTTGATTGCTGACTCTTGAGAGGGAGGCATGGTCTCAGGATTCCAGTACATGGTAGCATGTTGTAATTTGTGCTTTCTTGGTAAAAGGCAGGAGATTTCATGTGTTTCTGATGCTCCTTACGTGGTAGTTTTGTATTTTTGCATGGTTTTGCAGAACTTTAAATGTCATTGGTGTAAAAAGAAACAGTTCTGGCTCTTCCCATCCATAATTCCAAACATTCATTGTACAAAAGGCTTTTTATGTGCGGTCCCCCCTCCCACTTACTTATTGTCCACTGCTGCTGTGTGAAAGATCGAGCCCCAGAAAGCTGGACAAACACATTCACATCTGTAAAGAATGTCTTTCTCTCCTTTGCTTTACCTTAGTCTTAATTATAAAGGGAAAGAAAAACTTTTAGGCAGATGTTTGAGTTGAAGTATTTGTCAAGTGTATCATGAGGGAAAACTAGCTCGGCATGCTGGTGCCAGCTGCTGCGCAGATGTTCTCCTGCAAGTCTGATTTCTGGTCCTTGCTGCTGCTAGGTAGGCTCTTGGACGGAGGTGAGGGTGGCGGGGTGGATCAGTGAGCTGCCTGGCTGCAGGGAGACAGCGCTCCTAAAATCAAAATGCAGAGAATGATTATTCAGCTCCTAATCCATGGCTCTGGGGAAGGGTAGAATTGGTTTCATTTCACGTTCAGTAGTGTTTTGTTTTTTTTTTTTGGCCGAGCACCAGGTAATGGTGTTTTCACCCGGAGCCGCTTATGTATGTGAATGGATTTTACTATAAGGAATCTTTTTATTTCTATACGTATACATGCTATGAAGTATAGCATATGTACTTTACGCTACAATTAGGTGCAAATTCCCTGTAACTTTAGTCTAATTGTAGTGTCCTGCCTTCGGTTTGCGTGCTTTGTGGCACTTGCAAAATGTAGGAGTGAAGGAACTTTGGCATTCCAGGAACATTTCTTTTCCGCATCAGAATAAAATCAAAATTCAGATCTTTTTGTAGAGAGAC
Source organism: Fulmarus glacialis (assembly GCF_000690835.1). NCBI lineage: Eukaryota > Metazoa > Chordata > Aves > Procellariiformes > Procellariidae > Fulmarus > Fulmarus glacialis. Next base: position 14,071 of record NW_009229422.1, read on the forward strand.
ACTAAATAGCTAATATCCTGGTGGTCTGGCCACCGAGCAGAAATGTGATCAAGTCCTTGATCTGTCATTCTTTCTTTGCCCAGAAACCCCATCTGGGGTGTGAAACACTTTACAGAAGGAAGCTGATTCATTTGCAATGATTTGCTGTTTTTCAATTTTAAAAAAAGTAAATTTTTTTTAATGGTTCTGGTATACAACAGTATCGTAGTTTTCCATTTGTGTCATCCATCTTCCTATTGATCTGTTCTGCTCTTGAATGAGATAAAAATATACTAGTCATATCAGAACTTGTCCAACTCAGTGTTGTGTTTCCAGGGATGCTTAAGGAAGAGTGAAAGAACAGAGTAAACATTCAGTGAGACTTTCCCCTGAGTGCTTTGTCTTTCACAATTTTAAGACTTCCTGAAGCAGAAGTGACAGTTCAGTATTAATAGCTTTTGGTGAGTTTTTTTTTTCTTCTGCTTAATTTAACCTATTGCTTTTTAAATCTGTGCAAGCTTTCAGTATCTTTACAGTGTCCTGTGGCAAGAAGCTCCACCGATCGCCTGTTTGCTGTGTGAATAAGCACTTCTTCATTTTCGTGTGTGATTTACTAATTTTTTTTTTTTTTTAAATTTGCTACTTGTCAATTCATCTTCTAGCTGGCTTGTGTGAGAGGAGACAGGGCCTCTATGTACGTCTAGTCTGAAACAAAAGCTAACCTACTGTTAGCTGCCAGTTTGAGAAATATGGCTAATATGATACTCTAGCAGTACAGTTCCTGGGAGGAAAACTCTGACGTGCAATAAGCAGCAAGCATCAGTAAGTAAATTCAGGGGATGAAAATGAAATCTCGTTTTGCTAAACTCCATCGTCCTTTATTATGGAAACTCTTGGCTCCCCGCTTGCAGCGTGCTGAAGGGAGCGGCCCAGTGAAAGGACTGCTGTTTTCTTGTTTTGTTCTTGGCAAGCTTGCACGGGCAGGGTGGCAAACGACTCCCCTCTGTAGTTGCAGGGTCTTGCTAGCCTCATTAGCTACTGTTGGGTGATTAGTCTCCCGTATGGAATTCTGGATTTGTTTGGAAGAAAAGCTGTCGTGTCACACAACGGGCAGGGTATTGACAGCTACAGTTCCCTGTCGCCTGTGCTGAGCAGGGCACATTCACAGTCCTGTGAATGATGATAAAAGTGTCCCAGTGCTGTGTCTCTCTAGATGTTTTTCCCACAGAGAGCGACTTCCTTTGTGACCGCTGAGGAAGTTTACTTTTGCTTAGGAAATGCTAATGGCTATCTAGCAAAAGCTCTTATAAACAGTTGTAACTTGCCTACTGTTTCTGGCATTCAGTCTAGTGTTTTTTGTAGCGAGTCAGCCCTCCGAGGGACAGAAAGATATTCAGTATGCTTGGAGTAATGATGGACTGTCACTTGAAAAAAATCCTGATTTCTTTTGTTTAGCAATTGGAAGAAGGATGCTAAGCCTTAGGCAGCCTGCCTCTCTTAGTGGCTCAAAGAGCAGCAGCTGCTGAAATTAAATGAGAGTGCCAATAGCCCCGAAAGCCATGATTTTGGATATATCTGTGGCAGGAATTCTCTTTCTGCTGCTGAAATTTAAAAAAAACTCCTTAGGGGAGCTTTACTTGCAAAAAGCACTTCCTAGTTGTAGGAGAAGTAAGTACTTCATAATTTTTTTCCCTAGGCCAATCTTGAAGATGATTGTCTTAAAAGAGCTGTGGCTGATAGAATGATTATTCTGTCTGCTATGATAGCACAAACAAAGTGATGCTGGTGATTGACAGCTAATATCCAGCTCTTGTCACTGTGGGAGAGGAAGAATTCTGTGAATCCTTGCATGCTCTTTTATGCTATGTTTCCATGGAGCTAGGAAATAACCAGGATTGTGCAGCGGTAAAACCACCAAACTGCTGATGCCAGTTCCCCAGAAGACTAAGCTGCAGGGCTTCCAGTCTGTGTTTTTATTACTGACTAAAATAAGTTGATCTATGTGGGATGCAAGTGAAGCTTGATTAAACACTTCAGTCCACCAGGATCCTTTTCTGAGAGCTAATTTTATGGAACCGGGCTGTCACGTAGGTATACTAGCATGTGTTATAGAAGTAAGCAGGGAATGAGGATGGGGATCTGTTCCAAACAAAAAAGAAAACCTGAAGCTAATAGAGCTTACCAGGTCTTTGATCATGACTGAGCTGAGTCCATCCCTGGGGCTCCACATATGAATTGCTCCCAAATACATAATTAGTCTTTATTCTTTTGGGCTGGCTGCTATTGATCTGTCTCTTTATTTACGATTTTGTGACGCTTGAAAGGGAAAGTGCAACTGTTTAACAAAAATCTGCCTCCCTGGAAAGGCTGATCCTTTTTATGAGGTGTGAGCTGTCTTTTTCTACTTCCAGAGCTGTCCAGATAGAGAATTTAAATGTGTGTTGGCATAGGTCTGTCTCTGTTCCTTCTGTTGGCTATCAGCATTGAAACGATCTGTGTTTGAACAGCACGGTGTTTTGGGATCAGGTCTTTTAGCTGTGGCTGCAAAGCCAATGTTCTGTAGGTATGTTGGAGCTGAGGGGAGTTTGCAGTAGGATGGAGTATCTCAGTTCATCATCAGTGACTCTATGTAATATAATCTCAATCATACCAGGCTCTCCAAATCGTTCTCTTTTTGCAGTTCATCTCTTCTTTCCTCTTAACTTTTTTTCTGCCAAGAAAGTGTCTTTATGAGCACACTGAGATGACTAGAGAGGAGAGCTGTATGCCACGTAGGTAAGGTATGTATTTCTTTCCCTGATGTACTAGTGAGGCTTTGTCCAAAGCAGGTTCTCTTCTTGTTAATGCTGCTAGTGCAGAAAATATGCTGTTTCCATCCCAGTGTCTCTTCTGGAAAATAAATGGGATTTTTCAAACTCAGCTGCTGTAGAAATTTGAGATAGCCATTTGTCAAGTGAAAGCAGGACTATGCTCAAAAAATCCGACTAAGTGTCGATATTTCTCTGTGTTCCCTCTTACCAGACTTCAAGCCTGTCCTTCAGGAAACCTTTTTCCCCATGGTAAGGAGATAGTGTGCTTAGACGTAAATCAATGCAGCAGGCAGAGCTTATGTGCCAGGGTCGGACCACAAAACTAAGGCTGAGTCTGTTCTGCGAGGGTGATGCCGACAGTATGGCTTTTTTTCGTGTGCCGTGTCCTTGACTGACTCTTGTACTCTCTAGCTTTTAGCTCTTCAGTCTATGGATGACTGCCTTACAGCAATTGTGTATATTGAATGTGTGAAGTGTTTCTGGGATCTTTGAGTAGAGTGCAAATTAAGTTCACTTTATCCAACCGCAGGAGAAAACAAAGTGGTCATGGGGCAGTGTCTCTTTGTCCCTCAGATGGTTTTTTGCTCAGCTGGAGTGAATTGTGCACTAATGCTGGGAGAGGCTGTCATTGGCACTTCAGCCAGAACTCCCTCAGAATTTGTCTTAATTAAAAATAATGATGATTTTAAAAAAAAATCTAGCCCTTAAGGTTGTGGAGAAAATCAGTCATGTTTGTGGGGCGAGTAACTGTGTTTTTCTGAGTCCGCAGGCGGGTGGCTCCAGCTTTACAACCAGCAAAAGACAGCAAGTAATGTCCCATCTGCCTAAACTGGACAAGAGTTACACCCACTTCACGTAACTGCATCTTAGACCATGAGCTGTGCGGCTCTGGAACCTGGAGTTATTTATTGCTAAGGGAAAGAATTAATGGCTTTATGTACAGCTTTCAGGAGTTCCTAAGTCTAGTTCCATCTCATCCATTCCTGCAGCTTGCCTGTATTTATTTTACTATAGTCAAGAGAGAAGATGGGGGTTACACACTGAGCTACTCAAGCAGCAACCCTCTCGTTTTTTTCCTGCAATGAGAGCATGGGAGGCGTTTGGACTTCTGACAGCAACGTTGCTCTGGGCTTGTTTGGGAAAAAACTCTTATTTCCTTAGCTTCTGGAGAGTTAGCTCAGTCCTTCTGCTGGCTGAGGGTGTTTTAATCCAACCAGTATGTGTGTAACATTGCATAGTGAAGCTCGAGGAGATAACTTGTTCGCAATCGTAGTGCCCAGGACAGAGTGTGCCTCATAAAAGGAGAATAATTCATGTTTAATCAGGCTTCAGCAATACTCTGCGTGTCACAAAACTGTTTAGTCTATATCTGCCTTTTTTTTCCAGGCAGCTGTAAAATACATTTATTTAATATTAAAAGGCCTGAGCTAATTTATTTTATTACCTTCATTACCAAACAATAAAGATGCACTGTCCAACCCAAACATAATTAAAGTTGGCAGGAGTTCAGTTTTGTTGCAGTAGTGTTATTGTTTGTGGGTTTACACGTCGCCTCCTTGATTGCTTTCTGCCAGTTTATTTAACTCCCTCGGCCTGGTTTTGATAAGCCAGTCTGACTGGTTGGACCTTGCGTGAGTGCGAAGAAGGGAAGTTCTCTTGGCATTTAAGCCTGCTCTTGAGAGGGAGCAATTAGGACAAAGTGTAGCACTGGCTCGGGCCAGCTGTTTTGCATGCTGAACGCAAGTTCATCTCATGCCTCTGCTGCCTCCTTTGCATTAACCCACTGGGCTCCGAGTTGCATCTAGCTGGTGGTAAATGCGGGCTTGCTAAAGCTCGTGGTCTGGGGGACATGATTGTAAGTGGTTACACATTGGTGACAGTCGTACTAAATCGGGTAGATACAGAGTGTAGATCGGCTGTTCCACCCTTCTAGTTTGGGGAGTTTGTGCAAAATTTAAGCAGAGAATTCATGGCCCAGCAGTTCAGAAGAAGCAAAACTACAGTTTGGGACCCCCCTGTTTCAGGTTAGCAGAGGATGTGTCCCGTCAAACTGTTTGGAGAGATCCTGACCTCAGGTCACTCATTCCAAGTCCTCCCTCAAGCTTGAAAAACAAGACCTGATGAAGTAGCAAAAATATGAATGGGAAAGAGGCCGAGCCGAGCCTTGCGTGACTCGGGAGGCTAAGAGGGTGTGTGAACGCGGGGCAGGTGCGTGACTAGTGCGACGGGCTTAGGATTATTAGTGGCTTATGACTCCAAATGTTCAGCGGCTGCTATCAGGAGTCTGAAATGACTTTGATAATGTGCATGCTTGCATGTGTGCTGCATGTAATGAAAGGCTATTAGCGGAGGTAGCTTAATCGGCGGTTAGCATGCAAGGTCAAGTGTTTGAACACGTTTGGGCCCTCTGTATCTGCAGAGCACTAGCCGGTGAGTTCAGAAATGAAGGCTAGAAGGATTCAGCGGGATCTACTCCACAACATTTTACTGTTACCTTGCAGGAATACCTCCGATTTGACTCTGAAAACCTCAAGATGTACAAAACCTGCCATTTCCGCCATAGCTTGAGTTAGTGGTTTGTGACTGGGGCACCCTGGGGAAATATGGCAGTACAAATAATTCCTCACAATTAAAATACACGCTGCTTTTCTCATTTGAATATGACACTTGCTTGTTACGACTGGTTCTTGTTATGTTTTTTGTCTGCAAAAGAGCCCAAGCCCACAAGTAACTGTTAGGTTTCTTCTCTGAGCGGATGTGTACGCTGTGGCTGTTCCCCTTTGGGCTCGTATCGCTGCAGAGCGTTTTCACTGGGCCATGTCACGTTCCCACGACTCTTCCCCATTAGCACAGGGAGTCCGAGCCCTGCCGTGCTCCTCGGCACTGGGCTGCTCTGAGCACCCGGGTGGCTGCTGCCGCCCCGAGTTCAGCAGCGGAGCGGCTGAAGGGAGTGCGAAGGTGAGTCGGGGCTGCTGGCCGCTGAACACTGCAGAAGCAGAGTGTGCTGATGGAAGGACCGAGTTCACACTTTGGCCTGATGTTTGGTGTCGTGCCTGAGCTGTAGCAGGTGTCGGTCTGAGTCCTGGACCTTTTTGACCCATCGTGCCTGACTCCCGTGCACCTCATCTGCCTGTCCCAGAGTAGGAACTAACAGTAAATTCACAGAGCCCTTGCTCAGCCGGACTCTGCTGGGATTGCTTGTTTAGCTCGGAGCGGTGCTCGTGAATGATGTGAGCAGAAGGAGCTGAGAGCCCTTCTTGCTGGCAGCTGTGCTCCAGCTATGTGGCCGTCCCATGTGGGGAGGGAATTAAGCTGTGCTGTTCCTTAGCTGGGAGACAGCTAAGGACATCCAGGCCTTGCAGGAGGATGTTTCAAGGGAAGAATAGCCTGAGTTTCTGATTCTACATACGTGCGAATCCTCAAACACAAAATTGGATATCAGATTTATTTTGGAGGAAAGTTAGAATAAAGAGGCTGATTTCTGTGGCTGAAGATATTCAGGGATATCTGGTTGGCTGCTGCAGCAGTTTTCTCACCTGTCACTTACGTTTTGCACTTCTCTTTCCGTATACCATAAGTAATTATTTTCAGTTTCCTTGTCCTCCATTATTCAACACACCACCAAAAAATTGCTGTGGCTCCCCTCAGAGCGAGCTGCCTTTGGTGGCAAGGAATCATCTGTATTTATTTACAGGAGAGTTACAGATGTTATTGCAGGGTTTATTTCCATATTTATTTTATGGCACTGTGAAGTCAGTGCCAGCTTGGCCTGCTTGGAGAAGGAAAGTATAAAGAATTGGCCAGAACAGTTATTCGGGTTTGTGTTTCTCCTACCTGCTGATTCCAGGCAAGTTTGCTGTAGGAGCGAGCAATTGCTCAATTGTATTGCTTCCTACTGCAGGCACTGTTCTCAGCGCTTAACAAAACCTCTCTTGTTTGTTTTCCCTTGATCCGCATGCTGGAGCATTTCCTGGCTCGCAGACCGGGCTGTCAAAAATGTCTGAGAAGTATTTTTCTACAGACTTTATTCTTTCAACCGCATCGTTCCCCTGCTGCCTCAGCGTATCGTGATTCAGCTTTTGTGTCTGAAGCCAGTCCTTCTGGCACGGCACAGTTCAGGTGGTGGACACCTACCTAGTAAATGTGGGACGTCTTGTTTTGCTGTGGTATGTGGGTTAGGGGCTGGAAGTTTGGGGCTGGTCACTACTGATGTCAGGAAGCATAATGCATACAAGCTTTTTTGGTGGGAAATCTGGTTCACCGCTTCTCTTCTGACTTTCATAGTGATTAGGAACACTTACATACGTTTGGGCATGGGCGTGGGTTAAAGCACTGGTGACCTGGAGACCATTAAGAAAGAACTTAATATTCAATCTGTAAGTCAAAAAGGCGTCCTCAGTCCACGCATTGCTAAAATTGCCAGCTGCCTGCTGAATTTTCGTGGAAACGTGTATTGCTTCAAGCCCAGCAATTGTGTTTAGCTGTCAGTGCTTCACTCAAACAGAGTAAGCTGACTCTGATGCACTAGTTTGGATTCATTTGATGGTCTTGGAAGGAACCTGGATTACTGGGTTAAGCAGACCCTTGGTAACAGCTAATAAGCCTTTGCACTGTCATCATTTCTAAGTGCTGTCCTATAAAACCTTATCAGACTGCAGCATTCTGAAAAAGTCTCTGATTATACCCATTTCTGTCTTCTTCCTTCTGCTCTCTTTGAACCCCAGACTCCGGGCTGGTCGTTCCAAGCGTGTCTTATGAGCTTCACAAAAAGCTGCTCTCGGTTGCTGAGAAGCACGGGCTGACTCTGGAGCGGAGGCTGGAGATGACGGGAGTGTGTGCGAGTCAGATGGCCCTGAGCCTCCTTGGGGGACCCAACAGGTAAAGCTGTTCCCTTTCACTCTGCTGTGGGTTTGCCCCCTCGAAGCAGAGCTCAGCTTATCTTGTTCTGCTAAGTGGGGTTGAGGTAAAAGAGGCTGAGAGGTTATTTTTGAGGTAAATGTAATGTGGACGCCTGCTGCCGCTTGCGCTAGTCCCTCAGAGGTCCTCTCTGCCTTCCTTGCCGCTAAAAGAAAAAACTCATCCCGATGCCATGCAGACCTGTGTTGTAGCTTGTGTATCAGCCTGTTTCCGAATAATCACGAAAACAAGTGTGAGGCTCAGGCTCCTGAAGTGGGAGGAAGCCTTACAGTAGGTTTCCATGTTCGTGCTGCTTTTTTCCTCCTCTCTAGCCTCTCTAGAAAAGGGCTGGCTGAATATACCATCTTGGATGAATGACTTACTAAGGGCTTCTTTTTGGCTCCTGTGTCCCAGAAGCAGAAGTGTCTCTTGAGTCAAAGACAAAACAGACAGAGCTGAGATTTTTTTCTCCACTTACTGGGAATTTTTTCACGGAATTGAGCGTTGCGCAGGTGTAACCCAAGGCAGATTAAACCATTGCAGAATTTCTGGTGAGCTGCTCCTTTTTGCAAATAAGTAATCTTTTCCTTTGTTGTTTTTTCTTGTTACAATTTAATGATATCAATAAAACCAAAAGTCAGCTCATGAAAACAAAGCGCTGCGTAGCTTTTCACAATGCTAAATTAGCTTTCAGGCATCTGCACCTAAGCTGAGAACATCCTGCTCTTTTGGAGGGCCCAATTTGATGGCAGGTTTGGAGTGCACTTACTGCTCTTTGCATGGATATATGTGCTGACTCTTTTGAAGAGGTCTGCTCTGTGCCTGCAAGTACCATAGTTGTTGATGAGGGCAGACAATTACACATGTATTTTTGTGTGGTTGATAGATGCTCCATATTATTTGCCCTTGAAATGGAAGGCAAGCCTTACGTCTCCATCTGTTTATTTGGTAGTACTTTACCAGGACCTGATGATTTGGTTGAGAGCAGTAAGTGATAACATACCAGGCAGCACTGACCCTATCAGCTGAAAATCCTACTGTAAGCTATCCTTGATGGCTTGCAGGCCTTTTAAATAAGTCAACTTTATTTTGCAGTTGATGAGGCTTAGAGAGTAGAAATTATTTTTCTTCTTTTTTTTTTAACTGTGACTCTGCTGATGGAGTAAATCACCTCATATTTCTAAGATTGTATAGTTAGCATTCTTCTAAAATCAGAGGGGCAGAGGAAAAAAGCCTCCTAAAAGTGGAATTGCACTGGATTCAGGCTTGCTACGTGAGCAGTGAAAATGCCCCCTGCTTTGAAAGTATAAGTTGGCTTTGTGGTGAACCAGGATAGACTGAGACCCTGTGCTCTCTGCCGTGGGTGCAAGGAAGTCTTAAAGGGAACCTGCAAGCAGAGCAGCTCCCTAGTGTCAGCACTGCAAAAGGATGTGGGTTCCTTCTCGGAGGCAGCGGAAGATTTGCAAAACACCTGTAAATTTGCATTTTACTGATATTTTTTTTTTTTTTTTTTCCTTTTCTTTTCTTTCTTCGCTCTTGCAGGAAGAAGGTAAGAGATTCTTGGATTTATTAAGTCCCCTTTTGTCTGCGTTTTAGGCTGAACCCGAAGAACGTGCATCAGCGGCCTACGGTAGCCCTGCTGTGCGGCCCCCACGTGAAGGGGGCCCAGGGGATCAGCTGCGGACGGCACCTCTCCAACCACGACGTCCACGTCATCCTTTTCCTACCCAACTTTGTCAAGATGCTGGAATCCATCACCAACGAGCTGAACCTTTTCAGCAAGACGCAAGGCCAGCAGGTGTCCAGCGTCAAAGGTAAGTGAGCGAGGAGCAGATCTGCTCTCCGCCGCCCTTGCGCCTCGCAGAGACCTGTGCCGCTCAGCTCCCCAGTGCCTGCCCGGACCGGTGGCACCATCTAGTGGCACCGCCATAGGCAGGGGGGGGGGAGGCTGGCGGGACAGCAGAGACTCGAGAGGTTCAACAGTGGAGCAGTTGTGCTGGTACAGATGTTTCTTGTATGAACAAATACGGAAGAGCTGCTGTATGGATCTGAGTCAGACCAGCCGTTCTCTTAGGATAAGGGCCTTCCTTGTTCAGCATATCGAAACTGCAAGTAAATGAGCATCCGACTGCTGCTTCAAACCAAGCAGACAGCTTTGCTGAACTAGTCCCAGCAGCTGTCAAAATTCACATCTCTTAGTTTGCCCTAGAATAAACTGGTGCTCCATCTTCTGTGAGAGAGCTGGCTTCTGCTTGTCGTTTCACCAGTGGTATTTTCAAACCTGTTTCATTTAAACTTCTTGGGAGAAACAAACCTGGTAGTTAGGGCACTGCACAATGTTTTGTGTTGTGGCAGGGTGGGGGGCTGCGCTGTGCTGGCTGAGATGCTTGCCTGTTACAAAAGATTATAGAAGATCTTGCACCGAGGACTTGGTGGTCCGTGAGGTAAGAGGAATGCAGCAGATGTGGTACAGAGCGGGTGAGTGCAGTGAGACCGACAGAGCTCAGTGGGGCAGGCAGCAGTGCAGCACACAAGCTGCCTGTCCATAGAAGAGGTAGTCGGCGCGTTCTAGAAAAATAGGCCTTTTCTTCAGCTTATGGAATATAAAATGGTCCTTTTATAATGGAGAGAGAACGCCACTGCTTCCCTGGGCTGCCTGGACTGCTGAGCCAGCTCAGCGGCAGCATCTGGGGCTGCTCAAGTGCTGACCGCTTGGTGAGATTTTGTACCTGAGAGTCTGTGAATGTTCTCCAGAGTGCTAAAGAGCTTTTAAATATCGGTGTCTTTTGCAGAAGGACAGCAATAACAACAGGTAAGGCCAGTCTGTATGCAGTGAGACTGTGGGTGCTGGTGGGGGGAAAAAAATGAAATATCTGCTGGCAGTGCAAGGAGGGAAGGCACTGAGCCTTAGTTTGTGGTTTCAGGTTGGTCCTCAGTGCTCAACGGTGTTTGTGTTTCTTTCAGATCTCCCAGATACCCCTGTTGACCTAGTGATCAACTGCTTGGATTGTCATGAAAATGCCTTTTTGAGAGATCAGCCTTGGTACAAAGCAGTTGTGGACTGGGCCAACCAGAACCGGGCACCCGTCCTCAGCATAGACCCTCCGATAAACGAAATGGAGCAGGGCATCGACGCCAAGTGGTCGCTGGCCTTGGGCCTGCCCCTGCCCCTGGGCGAGAGGGCAGGGCGCGTGTACCTCTGTGACATTGGCATTCCCCAGAAGGTCTTTCAAGAAGTGGGAATAAACTACCACTCACCCTTCGGCTGCAAATTCGTCATCCCCCTGCACTCCACTTAGAGCCCATCCAGCCACACGGCTCTGAAGGGAGAGAAGAGAGAAGGAGGAGGTCTGTCAAATAAGCTGTCCAGTGGATCCTGACTAGTAAACTCGTGACGCCTTAAGGATGTGAAGTTCTGGAGAGTTTTTCTTCCAGAAGAAACATTGTGTATTTAAAAAAAAAAAAAAGAATAATCATAAAACGAAACAAAAAAAGAAGGAAGCGAATGTTCCTGCAAAGCTGTTTTCATTCTCTTGTGCCATTGTATGAAGGAGCACGCAGGAAGATGCTGTCTGTCCCCGGCGAAGGCGGCTGCTGCTGCTGCCCAGGCCCGGCCGGGAGTCTGTTTAATGAGGGGGTGTACGTGGAGGTGGTACAAGTGATGGGTGGTTTGGAGATTTGAGATGTGTTTCTCAGTCCTTCTGGGCGGAGAGACCCAGCAAAGGCGCCCTGGTGGGAACAGCACCCCTTGATTGTGTAGAAATTCCTTCTGTTGCAGTCGTACCGGGAGGGAGGATTTGGTTTCGTTCCGTTGTTCTTTTTGACTCCCCTCTCCCCTGTTTTATGTTCCTGAAGGCAGCTGTAGCTCGCTCTCCCTCCTGGACCCTCCAGCCCCTCAAGGAGAGCGTTCCCTCTTCGGAAAGCTTGTGTCAAGAGCCAGAAGCTCTCAGGTTGCACATGCTCTGGGAACACCGATGTCCTCAGCTAGGCCTTACTTGCTTATATACTCTGTTGGCTTTTTGTTTGTTCGCTTAGTGGATGAAGCCCAGGTCTATGGGAGCGAGGCGTGTTTTGGAAAAGAACTTTTCCAGGATAGTTGTGGGTTTCGGGGTTTGTTTTTTTTTTTTTTTTTTTCTTTTCTCCTTTCTGGCACAGTGAGTGGCTGAATCAGGGAAAGGATAGCGAAGCAGGGCAGTATCACTCTGAGTTTGTTGCGTGGTGTATGGTGCAGTTGATGTTTGGGTGAGTTCCCCCAGTGCTTCCAGTATCCCTCCTACACTTCAGTGTGGTTTGGGAAGTAGGTCATGGATCCGTTCATTCCCTTTGGGCTCAAAGCCTGTGTATAGGGTGGGCTTGTGTGTGTGTGCACCCGTGTGCTGGGAACCAGCCTGAGGAAGGACTTGGGTCCTCAGCTTACACGGTCCTGTTTGCCTGCAGGAGATGGTGTAGTGAGAGCCGCTGCCCTCCTGGAGGGGTGCAGCGGGAAGTTCTTACCTAAATTACTGTAGGGGATCTGCCCCAGGCTGCTCTGCTAACTGCTCTTGTGCTGCACTTGCTTCCCACGCGCTGCTGGGACGCGTTGGGTTATCTTTTCCTGTGTTCGTTTTGTTGGCCCGATGGAGCCTTGGTGCACGTGCCTAGAGCAGGGACAAGCTGAGAAACCATCAGCTAGCTGGCTTCGGGAATCCGTCGCGCTGGCTCTGTGCGTGCTCTCTGAAGGCTTTGTGCCCGGTAGCTGACCCAGGGAAGCGCTGAACCCGGGGTGATGTGGGAGGTGCTGTAAGGGCGAGCTGTTCCTTCGGAGGAATCGGGCAGAGGCAAGGCGGGGGCCCTGTTGTCGCAAAGAGGCGCTCGGCTCCCTGCTGGCTCCCGATGCCGTGAGCGTGGGCTGTGCTTGAAGCTGTGCTGCTCTTCTGGTACCTTACCTGTCTCCAGAGCTCCTGCGGGTACCTAAACCTTGCATGGACCCTGTTTTGGCACCTGGGAGAGCTTCAGAGCTTCAAATGGTGCCTTTTCTCCAGGGGAGCCGGATCCCTTCTGAGGCTGAAGTGCAGGGACGTGTGGAAATGGTCACCTACTGTTGTAGCTGCTCTGTCGCTGCGCTCTGCTAAGCAGGTAGCAAAGCTGTTGACCCACTTGTGCTCTGAGCGGTGAGGATTTACACATCAGGCACTTGTCTTTCATCTGCTTAGAACAAAGGCCAAGCGTATCAAAGGAGGAGGGAAGAGACTTCCCCAGTTGAAAAGAAGCAATAGAGTAATTAATGTTGCCTGGAAGTGCAGAGTGATAGGGGAAGACCCAGCCTGTAAGGACAGGAGGCTGGTGAGTGCTGGGCTCGCCCCTGCAGCCACCTGAGGTCTCTTCCCCTGCCGAACCGCCTGCACCTTGCCCTATCTACCTCAGCAGGACGAAGGGCTCTGCCCCTCTCGGTGTCTGGACCCCCGGTTCCCCTGAGCTTCTTTCCCCCAACTGAACCACGTCCGCTGGTTTACGCTGAGTGGCCTTAGCACTCGCACAGGGAGGCTTGGTGACTTGTCAATGCTGTGATGGGATGCAGCTCTGCCCTCGAGCCGTTCCTTTCCCGTAGGAAGAGCAAAGCTGAAGCACCTATTCCTCAGGTGAACCATGTTTCAGCTAGAACTCTAGTGGCATTTAACAAGCTGTGGTTCTGACTCGGCTGTACTGGGAAGGGATAGCAATGTGGTTGGTTATTTAAAATACAAATGCGAGGCTTCCCTCTGCCTTTCTTGTTTCTTTGGCTGTTTCAGCTTCCTCCAATCTTTAGCCAGGCAGAGGAACAGCGGCTGGGTTAAAAAGGTGGACGACCGTCCCTTGGTCGTTGCTGTAATACAGCGTTAGCTTTAGTCACCTTATTTTCACTTTCCTTGCTCAAGACACTTGATAACAGAACTTGCTGTTTCAATTTCTGCTTTCCTTGAACCAGGCTGCAGGCTTTTCTCGCCCCTTTGGGGTTTGGCTACTAAACTGTAGATTATACACACCGAGCAGTAACAGAGTAGAAATATTCAAGGCTTCATCACAGGGTCCTTTTCTGCCTCTATGCTGCTGTGCCACTGGCTGAAGTTACGTGCCCAGAAGGGCACGTAAAGATGTTTTTACAGGGATGGCAGCTGGGATCAGGTCTGTCCTCCCTGCTGCATAGCCCCAGGAAGCACTAAGGCCCCGTGCATTGCCAGCCAAGCAGCAATAGGGTTCCCCAAGGAAAATCCCAAGGAAAGGGATTCCCAATCCCTGCCTGTGCAGAGTGCCTGCCTGCAGCAGGCAGCTTTGGGCTGTGTTTGGCACAGTTAAACTTATAGTGTGCTCACTTTCTGGAGAGGAGAATAGATTTGGGTATTTGGCTATACTTTCCCTCAGATACAAAGGCTTACTTGAGGAAGTACTGGCCTCACCCCCATGAAATGCATCTTATGTGCAGACGTGAGCTCTTCTGGAGCACTCAAGAGACCCAGAAAGGGATCTGGGTCCCTTCTTCTCCCCCTTCCCCCACATTGCCAGAAGTAATTCAAAGAACGGAACACTTTTTTTAATCTGTGTTTGAGATAGTTTCTACCCACAACCTTCACCACCATCATAGGAACTGCCCGCGAGCGCTGCTCTGGTCACTAACATGTGAAGATCACTGCACTATGTCACCGCTTGGTATTCCATTTGTGACCTAATGTTTGTAACGACTAATTCCTGCCGCTACTGGGGGATGCCCTGAAATAAAGTGCAACTATTCATGTGTGCTATTCGTGTGCAGCTATTTATTTGTCCACTGTCACTCTACAGCCCGACACCAGAGGTGGAGCAAGCCTTCCTGCTGCTCTGCACAGTTCAGAGGAGCAAGGGCAGAGACCAGGGAGAGTTCAGTCCACTCACCCTCACTTTTTGCCCTCCAGTGAAGCAAAGA
>NW_009229422.1:28694-38620 GCF_000690835.1 Fulmarus glacialis
GCCATCTTCCTTTGCAGAAAAGGCAAAGCTGGGAGCAAGAGAACCCTACACCTGCCTACAAGGGAAGTATCAAACAATAAGAAACACTTTATTTTAACTTTACAACATATAAATAGACAAATCTGTGCTTTCCAATGTAGCTTTTCTTCCCCTCCCCTACCCAGGGTCCTTGTTGCAGTGCCCCAGCCCCTCTGAACTCTGAGAGAAGAGAGCGAGTGGGGCTGAACTGCAGAGGCTAGACAGATCCTGTATGTACAAATCCAGCAGGCATCACACCCTCCCCAGCTGTCATCTGCTCAGGTCCCGGCTGGCGCCTCGACCGCACAGCATCCTTTCCTCTGCAGAGAGGCCAGCAAAGAAGGGATGCAGGAGGGCTTCCGAGAACGTGATCCTCCGGGAAGGGTCGAATTCTAACATCCTCCTCATCAAGTCAAAGAGCTGTGCGTGCTCCAGCGAGTCGTGCAGCATGTATGTCTGAAAGAGAAGGGTGGGGGGGGAGAGAGGGGTGTAGCACTCCGGTATGACAGGGACTGACAGGCCCTCGTTTTGTGAGGTACAGTGAGGTAATGGCTGTCTCCCATCCTGAAGTACAGTGTTCCTCTGGCCCTTGCACTGCCTGAATTCCCTAGTACCTGTCCTGCTTCAGCCAGACCAATAAACTTCCATTTCTGCAGATAAGAGTTTGGGGCTCTGTAAAAGCCAGTTACTAAGGGAAATTCCCATCCTTCAGCCCCGCGCCGCTGATCTGGGGAAGGGAAGGGCACAGCAGTTCAGCCTCGCAACGCAGCCAGCCCTCCACCAGCTGTGGAGCGGCACCTACCCGCAGGGGCTTGCAGTTCTCTTGGACGTATCTCCCATCGGACGTGTTCTCATCCCATACCAGGTTCCCATTGTGGAAATATTTTTGCTTCCTGCAAAGGAAAGGTGGTGTTCAGTAAGGCTACTCGTGGGACACACTTCCAGCACATCTCCCATGGTTATAGCTGTATAGGTGAGACCCAGTGTGAGGACAGAGAATTGGTATCCTGAGTAATCGGGCACAGTTGACTGGACTGAGTTCAGGAACAGGTTCTTACCGAGTTTTGTGGATCATGTGAGATGGAATTGGCCCGAGGATCTTTTCCATCATGACAAGATGCTCACGATTCTCATGGGTCTGCAAAAGAAAAGAGCAACGGTGCATTAATTCAGAACTTGGAGATCTGATGACAAAAGGTCTGTCCCCTATACAAGCACAGGGGGAAGAGACAAGCCTCCGACAGGAATGATGCAGCTCCTGTCCACCTCTACTTGCTCTCTTGATTTTTCTATTCTTCACAGGCACAGTGAAGAAACCAGAAGTGATCTGAGCCTTGTCCTTCCAGCAAGGCACAACTCCTCAAACTGTGAGTTTTCCTGGGCTTATTTTCAAACTCAGCTTCTGATTTTTAGTGCCTGATCCGCGTTTCCCTTTCCTTCACATTAAGGATTCTTAGGGTATGATGCCTCTTGCAAGAATCATACCTGGAAGTTAATACTCAAACAGAATGCAGCCGGTACTCCAGACGTCGCACGGCTGCGCCCAGCCCAGCTCTGCAAAGAGAATCAAGTTAACTTTGCGCTCCCAACAAGTCCCACCAGATTTCTACTAATTCGTTGTTGAAACTGCAGGGATTACACAAAGACAGATCTAGAAGTTATCTCTGCACTTTCCGGTGCTGCACAACTGGCAAGAGGACTGTCAAGTCTCCCCCAGATGCTTCTGTTTCAGCTTATGCTGACTTTGCATTCCCCTGGAGCCAGTCTGAGCACTTCCCGAGTCTCAGGGGCGTTCCTCAGCTCTCTGCACTCCATGTCAAGGGCCTGCACTATCCATTAATACCCTCCATACAATCAGGGCCTTGGGACCACTGAGGTGGTGTCGCAGCAATGCATGGAACAGGTTGTTCCCAAGAACTGGAGTGCCCTCAAGCTGGTTTTCCTCTAGACAGCATCTTCCTACAGCATCCCTGGGACAACCGTTCTCCTCCTCCCGTCTGAGACTCCCAAAACCCCAGCAGTACTCACCCAGAATCACTTCTGGTGGACGGTAGTGCCGGGTAGCCACGATAGTGGTGTGGTGCTCGTGATCGAAGGTGGCACTTCCAAAGTCTGCCACACGAATGCTCGTGTTCCGAATGGATTTCTCCTCACAGCTCTGCAAGCAAACAAGAAGTCCTCAGTGCTTCTAATAGCTGGTTCAGGATTAACCTAAGCTTTGAGAGGAGCCCTCTGACCCCAGAACTGCCAGGTCTGCACTACTAATCAGAAGGATTGTAACTGTGAAGCTCTGAGCTCTTTACGTCTCAGATCAGTGTTAAGGAAAGCCACTGAACACTCCACTTCATGGACTGGAGCCACTGAAGCAGTCTTAAGGCTTTTAGAAGACACGGGAGAAAGAAGAGGCCCGACTTCCAGTTTGTTCCCACTAAACAGACTTTTAAGGCCCTGTGGGGCATGTACGGAACAGGGAAGATCCAATTTCTGCAGGGAGGGAAAGGCAGGCTATTCCTGGTCTATTCACTTCTCTTTTAGACATAACCCACCTTTTTCTCGTTGTACAGAGTGTCAAAATCTGAGTTGACAAACAAGATGTTTTCTGGTTTGAGGTCAGTGTGCGTCAGCTGGTTGTCATGTAAAACTGCACAGGTGGTGAAGAGAAGAGAGAAAAAATATATATAAGAACAACACAGTGAAGCACCCATGCAACTCTGCCCATCTCAGCTCCCTCCCGACCCATTCTGGTGAGACATCGTCGCCTAGGAAGGCGGGTGACTTACATCTCAAGGCATGGCAGAGCTGGTAGGCCATGTGCCGGATCTGAGGGAGAGGGTATGGCTGGAAGTTATTCTCCTTCAGGAACTCGAAAGTGTTCTTGCCCAGAAGCTCAAAGGCAATGCACATGTGGCCATGAAAGTTGAACCAGTCTGACATGAGGACACACAAGCTGTGCAGAGAGAAAGGCATGAAGACTAACCATCATGCAGGGACTCGGCAGAACAGTCATTCACCCTGTTTCTGGCTACTTCAGAAGCGGTTGGTGAGCAAAAACTCTGAACCAGCTGACTCAAAAGCACAGTAATCCCTCTATGTCCACCAGAGAGACACCCCATCACCACTTTCCTCAACCACCTTTAGATAGAGATCTCCAGTTCAAGTGGGACAAGGCAGCAGGGGGTTGTTAGAAAAGTTTTGGTTAATTCTTCCTCACTATGACCTGGCATGTCAGTTGTTAAGGAGTTTTAGGTAAACAAGTGTTCAGTAGAACTAGAGACAGACTCTCTTCTTCCAAAATGCAGAGGAAGGAGACAGGTTTTCCCCCACACAGGAGGCAATTAGCAGGTATTTCAGTCCTCAGCCCCATGTTTCTTTGGATATCGCCCAAGCAGACCGCCTGTCTGCAAGGACATGGTACTGACTACCCAGGAGTCTTGTAGGAACTTACAATTTGTTCTCCTTGTCCTTCTCTTTGATTTTTTTCAAGACGTTAATTTCCAGCCTGGCTGCTTCTCGGTACTTTCCAACATTTTTTATGATTTTCAGCGCCACCTGAGATTTGCCTCTGTAAGGGAAGAGACGGATGGAGTCAGAGAAAAAGCCTATGTACACACGTCCTCAGTCCACAGAGAGAGGGCACGTCCCAGTTACTCCAGTCATGTTTTCATGTGTTAAGAGGCTTAGTCATTGCTGGGTCCCAACAAAGCTCTCGAGGTCTGCCAAAGATTTATGCTGCTTGACCAGAAGTTAAGTACCCACATGGAAATTTGAAGCGAAAGGCTATTGCTGGGAACACTCCAAAGAGAGCTGCAGACAGCTCTGCAAGCACACCGTTTCCTGACACAGCAGTCCGTAAGGTCACTGCGCCTCCAGCAGCCACCTCCCCTCTCCAACCGTGCCAGAGAGATTTCTGAGGAGGCAGGAGATCCCAGCGGCTCCTACGCTAAGCTGACCCTATGGCTCAGAGCCAGACAAAAGGTCAGGAAAAGACAGGGGTCAAGTGTAATCGCAGGAGAGGTTAAAAAAAACAGAGAGAAGTACCCCAGCAGATTAAGAGGTCACTTTCCCCAGCTGCCTGGCCCATCCCTCAGCCAGAGTTTGCTGCTTTTGCAGTAGGGCAGTAGAACAGCCTGTGCCGAAGCCCTCAGCCACTGAACGAACTCCCCTATTTCTCTTAACACATCAGTCTGCAGACTTGGAGGGGCTGAGGTGTGAACCAGGCCCCTTTCCACTTGCTATAAGAAATAATTTTCACCATAGTGACAAGTGGAAGGTGACAACAACAGTTCAGTCCAGCAGAGTCCAGGCGCATGCAAAACTGGCAGCGTTAATCCTGCTACGCTTGTGAGCATCTGGGCTTGATGCACAAGGGACGGACAAGTCGTCTGGAAAGGAAAGAAGCCCACCTGGCATGGTCCACACACTCCACCACTTTGCCAAAAGTGCCTTCGCCAAGGCTGCCGACAATTTCATCTAGGAGAGAAAACAGGAGTGGACGTGAACCTCAGAGGCTTGGCAAGAGCTGAGGTCCTGCAATTTCACAGCAATAAAATGTCTCTCACTGCTACACTCTTTAAAACTCAAGTGTCTATTGTCTGCCTCAGGCAATTTACTGGTCAGTCCATTTATAAGCAATAAAACACTAGAGACCCCTCCAGTACAATACGAGAGATCTCGTCTAACATGGGGATAGAAAGTAGAGAGGTAAAGTTTTACGAAAGGTGGCTGTACATCGCTCTTGAAGCCAATCGCCGATCCTGCACACCAGGTGGCCTTCCTTGTCATCTTCCACGCTCCTGCTGCGCTTACTGCTCTGTTGGCTTCTCTGTACGCACCGCCCCCCGAAACGGCATACGACCAAGCGCGCACAGCGGGCAGTTCCGAGTGGCAGGATTGTGTTGTCATTCAAAGGTGGAGATGACGGTGCGTCGGTGGTTGGATTTTCCAGATCCCAGCATTTCATAAGGCACACAGCATATATAACGATAGGGATATTGCAAGGGACACGTCAAGACACAAACTAACTTCAAAACAGAAAAGTAATCAACAGCTACAGGTATGTAAAGAAAACTCTCTCATTAGCTACGGCCTCTGGTGCCGCCGCCTCTTAGGCAGGAAAATGCCCCCCTCTTCTCTGAAGGGAAGCAGCAGCTGGGAAGCTTCAGTGTTAAGGTGGCTTGGCTTGGCACCACCGTTCCCCACAGAGGAGCAGCTTCCTCCACAGCACCGGAGGATGCTGCCAGAGGCACAAGAAGAAGGAGGGCTTTGCCAGAAGAACGTCATTTTCTCCGCTGGCAAACGTGACGAAGGGTATACAAGCTGTCAGTTTGGACAAGCTGTCCAGTAGAAGCCAGAGTAGCAGTTCTCCCTCTGTGTAGCCTGCTCTTTAGCACCTCGGTTAATAGATCGCCAGCTACCCAGAGCCATGTCCTGCCCCGGCTACGAACCAGCCCTTCCCTTCTTGACAGATCCAGCTACCACACTGATCCTAAATCCACACGCCCGACTGGCTGCAAACAGACCTGGTGTTGCACATTGGCCTTAGGATGCAATTTTAAGCCTGGGAGAACTGTAGGAACAGGGCAGTTAAATTAATCCCCAGGGAGCATTTCACTCTGCTTCAGGCATCCACTAAAGGTATGAGGTCACATTCACCCCTGCTACTGCTAGCTTCTACTGGAAAACCAGCCGAACGTTCCCGAAAGGACCCAAGGTCCACAAAGCAAGCTGCCCTAATTCCTGATCTTTTTCTATTTAGCCTTAAAAATAGTTACAGTCTCTACAGCCAAAGAAATTAATACAAAGCTCTAGATTTCCATGCCCGAGCTTCTGTCAGGCTTCTCTTCTGTTGCCCCTCACCCCCCAGCTAGTCCAAAATAGTGAGCTACGATCAAACCCCCAAAGGTCAGCTGAAACGGAGGAGAAGGTAGAGAGGACAGTTGAGACAGCTGTGAGACTTCAAAGGACTTAGATCACGCCAGCCCAAACCTGCACACGGTTATCACCGCAGGCACACACGCAAACCGCACTGGAGTGTTTTCATCATAACCCTGGCTCTTTCTAAAACTAAAATTAAAAAGTCAACTGGAAAGAAATAAAAGGAGGAAAGCAACAGACCGTCAGAAGTTCCCAGCCATGCAGATATCCACTGTAACTGCAGGGATCAGGACTCGGTCATTTAGTCGTAATAACATTTAAAGCAACAAACTTGTGAAAGATGGAAACGTTCCTTACAGGAGAGAAGCAGTGAAGCAGAGACATTTGGTCTGATACCTCACAACACTTCCAGGGTATTCCCGGTCCCAGGACCAGCCTCCCCACCCAGTTCCAAATATTCCCTATTAATCCTTGAAAGGAATACTACATTTCAGGGTGGAAAACGGGGCAGTTTTCAAAGAAGCTGAAATCCAAGGACACTTGGAAATAGGCGAAGAGGACACGTGCATATCCTCAGAAGGTGGAAGCCTTTCTCTAAGTACAGCGGGGCAGGGGTTAATAACCAGAGGGCCAACAGCTCGGGAGAACCAGGCTGATTGATCCCATCTGGTCCGGGATCCTGGCACAAAGTCAAACTGACATGCCTTCGCAGGAGCGCTCCGTACCACCGCTGCATACCAGACCCCCCCAGCAGCAGCAGTATGCAGAAGCAAAGCCCCGGCCAGGGATAAACCTGAACAATGACCGATCCCCAGCAGCCAGGCTGGCCTGCGGCCAAGGCTCGCCCTTGTCAGCCTATCACGTGTGTGCCATTTGAAGCTTTCCCTGATCCCCTCCCCGGCCGTAAAGAATACAGCTTGGTCTCCTCACGTATTAAGGCTACAGGGGCTGGACTAGTAAAAAACGATAGCTACAAACGCTTCCTGCTTAACAAGACACAGATTTTGGACTATACATTCCACGTAATGAAAACAAACACAAAAATGGGATTAGAGGTACTCACCCAGAGTGTTCAGAGCTGAAAGGAGGTAAGAACGGTTAAAACCCTGAACAATCCTGAACTCATTCTGGATGCTACTCACCGAGGAGGCACTGCTACAAGACCTGGTCCTGCGTTTCCGGCAGTGATGCTGATGCTTCTTCGGACGGTGCTGCTCTCTGCCTCTGGATCGCCGCCAGTTTCGCGAGCGGGTCGAGTAATAGTCCTCTCCAAAAGAAGGGCTTCGGTCTTCAAATCTGTAGGCGTCACTGTCCCGTCTGTATCTCCTGTGATAAGGCATCCTGTCATGGCTGTAGCATAAACAAGAATGCATTTATAAGCCTGGAAAAGCACGAAAGGCAGAGTCCCACTGAAACAAAGTGCTCTTGCTCCCACTCCCTGGTGGCAGGGAAACAACAGCAAGTATCCTAGCTTCGCCCCTCCACTGTGGCTCAAACGCTGACTGCTTCTCAGCCAAGTTTCTCAGATAAGAAAACGGAGAAAGTTTGCAAGAGAAAATGGTGTGGCGCTCCCACGTTTCAAGGAGCCGGGGGGAAACCACCCACTTAGAGCTCAATCTGAGCTGCCTACTTCATCTGAGCCACCTCCACCACCATACGCAAGTGTTTTTCTAACATCATTTCTCCTCCCCCAGGAAGGACTCTCATTAGTTCTTGAGCAAACGAGAACTGAAGGCAGCAGTGGTGCCCTAGCCACCACCCCAGTGGGGACTGGAGTCCTCTAAACACCAAGCCTTCGCTGTACACACGCACACCAGCTCAACGGATCGTTAGCAAGAGCCAGAAGGAAAATTTGGTCTCCGCAGTATAGTCAAGCTCCCGCACCTCTAGTGACAACCGAGGGCTGCCAATATGTAAGGGAAGCTTTCAGCCAAGCTCATCTCGGCATCGGGAAGGGCCAGAAGACTCAGACAAAGCTCCCCTGTGCGAGTGTTTACAAGCTGACGTCGCACACGCAGTTTTAGGTACTGTGTGTGCACATTAATGATGACAGCAGCTCTCCCTGCCCCACGCTCCGTAAGAGAGTATCTGCGAGCTGCAAGTGCCTCAAGCTAGAGCTGCGATTCCGAAACTCCTGCCTTTTGCTCTGCGGGTCCCACGTGCTTCCTTGGCAGCACTGTTACGGTACCTCTTTTAAACTGGACAGCAAAAATGGTATCACGTAGCAATGGCCTGCCTGCACCCCCAAAAGCACGACCGTCTTCTCCACCCCAGCCGTTACAGTTGGTCTAATAAACCAGCTTCCGCTACAAGCCTTGCTTCACACGGGATTGAGCGAGAAGCCATGTTTTAGGTAGAAGATGTGGCAACTCAGAAATACGAACAGCGTGTTGGCTTTCCAATGATAAACAGTAGTACTTTGGGCAAACATCTGGCCAGGTCGATGCTGTCGTATGTACCTAGCTGACAGCAAGAGCAACGGCTTCTCCAACCAAGACCTTGCTGCGGCTGCTTCAGTCCGGAAACAGGAACTTTTGTTGTTTGTGCCTCTCTGCTTTGGAAACAATTAGCTCTCTTGCTGACAGCTTAACGGGATGCAGGTATGCGTGTGGTGGTTCATCTCATCTTGGATCAAGACTAAAATTTCAAACCGCCTGCCAAGACAGCAGTGGCTCTCGGTCACCGCTGAACTATCCAAAACACGAAAAAACCCCAACGGCTCCATTCCCATACCGATACTCAACTCCAAACACACCTTTGTGAAACTTCAATGCGTACTTTTAAGATACAGAGGATTCAGAAATAACAACCTAAAATACAGAGGAAACCAGTGAACCTGCGAGAGGCTCACAGTCTGAGACTAAAGGGGCAAGAAGGTTTTCACCTAGCAAAACCCTGTTTTCATCCAAATCTGTCCTACATAACCCATCAGATGAAAGAATGGAAAAGCCTATTGTGTGCGTCAGCTGTATTTCACAATCCGCTTCCTTCAAGTAAACAAAAGCCAGGCTCGGACGAGAAATTAATGTGGAGAACATTTCAGGAATTTAAAGATGAACTCAGCTCCCTTCTGGCTGCACCTGCCCTGTTCAACCAGCGGAACCGCACCAGCTCCGGTACCACCGAGCAGCGAGGACCACCAGCCTATTTCGGTCGCGCACCGCGACGTGTCAGCACGTGGCTCCCCATCAGCGTTCCTGCCTCTCTTCCAGAAGCCTCGCCGCAGCTCCTGTTATCAGAGGCCTTATCCACCCCGCTTCCAGTACCTAATTGTCCCTGTGGAAACGCTGAACAAAGAGAGGATCAAAGGTAAAATCCAGAGCCGAAGCAGGAAAGATCAGTTAGCGATGCTCAGATCCTTTCTGATGGCATAAGTGAGGGAAAAGCATCGTTACTTTAAATCTGATTTGTAATAATTTCAGAAGGAAACGGGTTGTCGGGAGAGAAAGACTTTAGTGCCTCCACAGCATTAGAACTGGGAAACGTGACTCCAGGGCAGGCTGTTCTCCTTCATTAATATTAAAGACATCGCTTTGGGAAGAACTTTTGGCTAGATACACAAACATAGAAGGGAAGACACCCACAGTTAAGCCCTTTACTTCCATTCCTGGGATTTGCAGGTTTAAAGCTGATCCACAGCCAGGAAAAGCAAGCTGCCACCACTCAGCGCTAGCTCTGAAACATGATCAGAATTGAGGACGAGGGTCTATTAGCTAACCATCCCCGCTCGCTCCCCCCTGCCCGAGCGGCTGCGGGCAGGCATGCCTCCCTCTGCCCAAACCCGATCTTACCTTCTCGATCGCGATCTCCGGGAGAGATCCCTCCGGGGTGGGTATCGCAGTCTCCCCTCGTAGTCTCTGCTGCGAGACCTCTTCCTCTTCCACCTGTGACCCAGGTAGCTCTCCTGCTCCGGGGACCGGTACCTCTTGCAGTGATGCATCTGAGGACACGAGAGGTTCCCGACTCTCAAACCCGCACCCCCGGCGCTTCGCCCGCTCCCTGACGGAGGCGAGGGTCTCCCCGCCCCACCGGAC
>NW_009229423.1:0-218 GCF_000690835.1 Fulmarus glacialis
CGTGCCGTGCCGTGGGGTCCCCGCTCTCCGTGCAGCCCCGGGAGGAAGCTGAGCAGAGGCTGACGGCTTGCAGGGCATCTCGAAAACATCCCGTGAGCTTGTCAGCACTTTGTAATCTCCTTTCTCCCTTCTCCCCAGGAAACCTCTTGCAAAGGTGTTGACAAACTCAGAGGACGCTGCGGCCGAGCCGCTGTGCGAGGTTACGCCGAGCCGCGGCG
>NW_009229423.1:245-970 GCF_000690835.1 Fulmarus glacialis
AGCGCCCACCAAACCCTCCTGCTGCTGCCAGAGCCTCTCCTCACCTGCGGGAGCCTGGCTGGCTCAGAGGGGATGGAAACCTGCTGCTAAGGACAGAGCAGGAATAATTCTGGCTGTTACCTTAATAACAAAACCAGCGAACTCTGCGAGCTGCCTTTTAAACCGCCAGAAGTAGCAAAAATGCAAGGCATGCGTTTAGGTAGAGCTTCAGTCTCTGGGTGTTTTTGGAGGAAAAAAAAATATACACAAGGCTGTTTTCTTTTGGTTAAAATCTCTTTTGTGATTTCCCCCCCCCTAACTTCCAGCAGCTCACATAGTAGGTGGACGTTTGTGCTTGGCGATGTTTTTCCATATGCTTCATAGGTTTTGCACATGGGATGGAAGAGAGAGGTAGGCTGCTTTAATATCATATGATAGTATGAAATTAGCTCCATTTTATATAAATTGAGACACCCAAGCACTCTTAGGCCTGGGTAGGGCTTGCTGGGGGTTTCTGTCCCCCTTCCCCTCTGCCCGGGGGGGAGGCAGAGACCCCGGGGCCGGGCGGGAGCGGGAGCGCCCATCTCTCTCTGCACGCACGGCTATTTTCTCCCGTAATCCTTTGCCTGCAGAGAGTGAATTCCAACCCGCGGTGGGAATTTAGGTCAAAGGTGCTTTTAGTTCAGAGGAATATGATCAAATTAGGGCTTTTTCTGTTTGCCTGTGTGGTGTGGTGTTTTTTTTTT
>NW_009229423.1:1225-1826 GCF_000690835.1 Fulmarus glacialis
TCTGACCATCCTTAAATCAGGACAGTGCTGCCTTTGCCTGCGGCAGGGCTGGGATTTCAGCTGGAAAGGTCAGAATTAGTCCAGAGTTGGTCTTCAGCTGGGGATGCGTTTCTGGCCGTGCCTGGAAGGGAGAGGTGTGGGTGCAGCCAGCAGAGCCCCTGAGCCCGCGGCATCCCCTGCGAGTCCATGCCGGGGGGGTTGGCTCAGGGACTTCCCTGGCCTGGGGGTTGGAGGGATTAAAATCTTATCCCTTGGGAAAAGAGACAGCATCCCACTGGTTGTGAGCTGGGAGGTTTCCACTCGATGTCCCTGCGGTCCTGGGGAAGGGAGGAGTTGTTCCTGCTCCTCCATTGCCCCAGCTCCGCCGGGAAGAGCTGGCAGGGTGCTCCCCCACCCAGCGTCACCCACGCTCTGAGTGGGATCCCATGGGGGCTTCCTCTGGTCCTGCTTGTGCCGTGGCTGCCCTTTGGGTTGGGGTGGGCTTGGCGAGGCGCCGGGCTTTGCAGAGGGTGCTGAGCCCTTTGCAGGATGGATGCGCCAGCCCAAAGGCACTTACTCCCGGAGCAGGAGGCGGCGGCTGGGAAGCGGAGGGAGGGATGGA
>NW_009229424.1:0-1298 GCF_000690835.1 Fulmarus glacialis
GGTGATGGCGGGAGACAACAAGGGAGGGGCACCCCCGGGGTTGACCCCAACACCAGGACTGTGGGTTGACCCCAACTCCATAACATGGTGGTTGACCCCAACACCAAGACATGATGGTGGACCCCAACAGCAGGACGGGGAGGTTGACCCCAACACCAGGATGTGATGATGGACCCCAACACCGAGACGTGATGGTGGACCCCAACACCAAGACGGGGGGGTGACCCCAACATCGAGATGTGGAGGGCAACCCCAACACCAGGACATGGAGATCAACCCCAACACTGGGACGTGGAGGTCGACCCCAACACCGGGATGTGATGGTGGACCCCAACAATGGGTCATGGTGGTTGACGCCAATACGGGGGTGTGATGTTGGACCCCAACACCAGGATGTGATGGTTGATCTCAACACCATGATGGGGGGTTGAGCCCATGCCATGACATGGTGGTTGACCCCAACATCGAGATGTGGAGGTTGACCCCAACACCAGGACGTGATGGTGGACCCCAATGCCAAGACGTGATGGTTGACATCAACACCGGGATGTGATGGTGGACCCCAATACCAGGATGTGATGGTGGACCCCAACACTGAGATGTGATGGTTGACCCCAACACCAGGTGTGATGGTGGACCCCAACACTGAGATGTGATGGTTGACCCCAACACCAGGACATGATGGTGGACCCCAACAATGTGACATGGTGGTTGACCCCAACACCGGGACATGACCCCAACACCATGATGGGGGGTTGACCCCAACACTGGGACACGATGGTTCACCCCAACACTGGGATGTGATGGTTGATCCCAACACAGGGAGGTGATGGTTGATCCCAACACCATGATGGGGGGTTGATCCCAATGCCATGACAGGGGGGGTTGACCCCAACATCGAGATGTGGAGGTTGACCCCAACACCAGGACGTGATGGTGGACCCCAATGCCAAGACGTGATGGTTGACATCAACACCGGGATGTGATGGTGGACCCCAATACCAGGACGTGATGGTGGACCCCAACACCGGGACGTGACCCTGACACCATGATGGGGGGTTGACCCCAACACTGGGACAAGATGGTTGACCCCAACACCAAGACGTGATGGTTGACAACACCAGGACGTGGTAGTTGACCCTAACACCGTGCCGGGAGGTTGACCTCAAGATGAGGATGGGTGGTTGACCCCAACACTGGGATCTAGGGGTTGACCCCCCCCAAATATATTACTCTCCCCAATAAATTACAGCTCTCCCCAGCCCCACATGCCCCCATGGGGGGTCCAACCCGCCGTG